>NW_018164602.1:496280-499094 GCF_001263595.1 Phalaenopsis equestris | reverse complement strand
AAAATAAATAGAGAAATATTCATTGAAGGGTGTAGAGTTAGAGGACTTTAAAGGGACAGGTTAAAGCCCACAACTTGGTTTATTGTTTTAGGTTTTGATACGAGATGTTAGCCCCTAGGTGGAGGGAATCAAGGGAACTCTAGAGTGAGAGCTAGTATCTTCCATGTCTAGTCGGTCTTCAGAACTATTCAAACTTTAAATTAGCCAATGTTCTTTATAACATCTCTAGTAAAAGTAAAGAATATTATTGTTTCTATTTGACACAATACAATTTGCATACTTCCATCAGGAGCCAATAATAGAATTCTTATTACTTCTTATTGACTCATGATGAGAAGAAATATATTTTCATATTTAGTGTTTTTCTTCTACAAATGCTCTAGTTATCTTTTCTAGTTATCTTTTTAAATATCTTTTTAAATTGTTATTGTTCCATCAAAATATTGAAAATACCAAAAATATTTAAATTTTCATCACTGCAAAAAAAGTCTTTAGTTTAAATAATTGTCTTTTTTTAAAAATAGAAATTTTCTAAAATTGCATATTGCATAATCTCCATGTGGGTTCGATATTCTGGTCTTAATCAAAAAGTCCTATATTACTTGATAACGATATGTATACTTGCGTAGTATCCCAATATATATAAATTAAAAATTAAATTATTATTTTTCTTTAGGATCAAGTTTTTAGTTTTGTTGCAAAATAAAGAAATATAAGTGAAAAATATAATCAGAATTATTGTTATACTGTTGCATATAAACAATATCTGGGATCATGGGTCTGCTGTGACCTCAGAAAGGAAATCTCTAATCCGCAGTAACATAGCATTCTACGGGATGTTCCTGACTTTATGGAGCTCATCTTTCCTGAAAGAAGAGAAATAGAATCCACTAATTATTTTAAGCTTAAAAATATTAAAAAAATGATGAAAACAAAAATAAAACTTATCAGAATGAATGCAAGAGAAAACGACAATTTTTACATATCTAACATTGAAAACATCAATTTTACACTCACGACACCTCCCCCATGCTTCAATTTTTACATACATGTATAGTAATTTCATCTTCCAACAGAATGAAGTAAAATTATTACTGAAATCTCAACACCACTGCCTCTCTAGAGTCTTTCTTCAATCCCATATATTTGTAATCATCTCTCTTACCGCTTTGACCAGGTAAATGAATATTAAGCATCATAGCTAGTTGCCTTATCTCTTTTTCATCTTCATTCTTTCTTGTATACAATTCCATTAAGCTGTTCTGCAGGCCTTCACTTCTTACACTATATTTGAAAATATAAACGACCACACTTTTCATGAAATGATGCCTGGCAATTCATGTGGTATCTCCCCATGACAAAAATTAATGATTGGAACTTAAGAAGAAGGTAAACATAGGTTCAAATAAATCAATGCGAGAGATTTGGGAAGGAAAATTGAATGATTTTGGGTAGTAGCAACAACGCAGAGAAAGGAGAGAAGTGGAGAGGTGAGAAAAAAGAAAGGCGGAGGGAATTAAGAATGGTAAAACCTCCTGCTTCCTGGATTGCGATTACGTACCTGAAGGGAATTAAGCATGATGAAACCCCCTGCTTCCTGAAGTGGAGAGATTGAAAATAAGGGAAGAAGATGGGTTTGTAATTCATGCCTCCTGCTTCCTAGTTCGTTGTTGGTCTGGGAAGAAGGAGCAAGGGCCACGCTGTTGGGATCACCAGGCGAGGCGATGGCTAGATGGCTCGGCAATGAACGCTAGGGTAGAAACAAAGCAGGGCAAATTTGGATTATTAGCGAGGCAAAAGTTATGGTTGCGGGGCTGATCCCGCATCCCGCTTTTCGCCCGCTTTCACGTCGTGTGGCTGCTAAGTCGGGAAAAAAACATGGAATGTTCATAGTTTGGGGCCACGACGCTTGCAAAAAGGCAGCCCCAAACGGACCCTAAAATACATGATTGGGGCTAGACATGTCCTGTAGTAGTGATAAAAGCTTGACACACCATAATTCTAAGTGTCGGGGTCTTACGCAATTGTACGTATCATATCAGTAATATTAAAATTTGAGTTTGGAATGTAGATCTCATATGGAGTAAGGCAGTTAGAGTTAAGAGAATTTTGAGACAACTAAAAGTAGTCGTAGCCTAGAAGAAATGTTGAACTAGCTCTACAGAATTACGAACTACTATTGAATATTGACTCCTACATAAATCCTACTAAATATATTTTAAATTGTGCTAATCAAGATATAAGACTGCCCTCTCTTGTAATGATATAAGTAGTGTGTAGAAACATCAATACTTCACATTGCAATTGTGGCTAATGACAAATATGAGCAAGTCTTTTATTTACCCTCTCCCGAGTACATAAAGAAGTTTATTTAAACTAGTTTTAATTCCTTAAACCCCAGTTTGAACCCGTCATACAAACTACAATAAGTAAATAACACTTATCTCTAATTTCTCCCCAAGCAAACTCCTCGAAGTTCCTCTGAATCTCTTCCTTTCTTTACAGCATACAAAATTCTTCTTTGAAGCGGCAAGGAGGAAGAAATCTCTCACTTTCCCTCCACTCTTACAATATCTCGAAGAATTCCTCACAATTTAACCCTAAATTAGACTCTCTACACACTACTAGAACTGTTGGACGTTGTTTGAACCTTCAAACTCCGGGAACTCCCCCTCAATTTTTGGCCAAAATCTTCTTTTAAAGTTGTAGAAGTGTTTTTCCAAGAGTTGCCTAAGCATCCCTAAAAAAATCATCCACATTCAATGCACCTGTTGAAATAACCGCCGATCTCGCCGTCCGCGGCCTCGCGCGGGG
>NW_018164602.1:491205-496252 GCF_001263595.1 Phalaenopsis equestris | reverse complement strand
TGGAGAGAAAATCTGTTCGGCGGCGTCGTTGGGCTCGCCGTCGGCGCCCTTGTTCAAATCTTTAAATTTTGGTCGTTTTCGCTCTAAATTCGCTTCTTTTTGCATCTTTTTGCTTTAATGACCATAATTCATCATACCTGCAACAAAACATCAAAAATACATTTCTTTTAAGTGCAATATCATCAAAAACGGTATAAAATAGGTATAAAAATCTCAACATATTTACCTTTAGTCACATACCATCCTCAAATATGTTATAATACATGCAGTAAAATTATTCTTGTAAGAACAAGGTGCAACATCAGAGCAAAAGATCAGACTCTCTCACATACCCCAAACCTTAGGACCCCTGTGGTTGGTCTTCTGACTCCTTTTGGAGAGCTCATATGGATGAACCTATACTCCTAGTATTTGACTAAGAGGGTTAGAACCATCATATTGAGTATTTAAAATAAGTCCTCACATGACTTCTACTGGTTTGGTATAGCTTCATGGCTTGTTAGCCCATTTTGGCAATTCATGGTTTACTTGCCCATTATAGCCCAAAATCATCAAAATTACCAAAATGCCCCTACAACCCTAATTTTTTCCACAAATTACCCAAAATACCCAAATTTGTTTAAAAATCATTTCAAAACACTCACCACTACCTATATTGACCAAAATTCACTAAAATTACCAAATTTTCAAAATACCCCAAAAAATTGCCAAAAATACCAAAATGCCCCGCATTATCCAAAAATTTCAAAAATTTCAAAATCATCCCAAATATTCCCAATTTAAATTTTTTATCATCAATTTGACCCAATTTGACCAAATTAATCCAATTTGACTAAAAGCCCCAATTTGCCTTTAAAGGCCCAAATGTCCCCAAATTAACCTCAATTTTAGCCCAATTGACCCAAATCTTGCCCAATTTCAATTCTAAACTAAAATTCAGCATCCCCAATTCCATTCTAAATAAAATTCAAGCCCAATCTGATTCAATTGCAAGCCCAATTTCATTCAAATAAAAAAGGTTCAATTTTGACTATATGCCTAAATCCGCTAAATTAGCCCACCAATTTAACTCAAAATCACTTGAAATCTTGTCAAATCCCTCATAAGATATTACTACACCAAACTCAACATTTAATTGACCCAAATATTAGTCCAAATTCAATTTCCTTTTTAAAAGCCCAAAGCCCACTATACTTAATTCCAAAAGCCCAAATCTAAAGCCCACATGACAATTGTTTCCCTTCATCATCCATTTGATTAAAATCATGCCTAGAGTGCTAAATCCAAAATCAAATCATTTCAAATCAATCATCATGCCAAACTCCATCAAAATATTTCATAATTTCAAAAATCCCTCCTCATTAAAGTTGACCAAGCCAAGAATAGGCTATGGAGCCACTCCCAAGCCATAGATAAGTCATGAGGCCATGACACATCATCAAGCTATTATTGGAAAGAGGCTAAATCACTTTCAAATATCCTTAAGATTCTTTTAACCCCTCCCATGAATCACTCTAACCCATGTTTAGCCAAATCTCCTTGGATGGAGACTTCACCATGCTAATTAAGATGAACCTCATGATTTCCCTCAGCACCCAAATCAGCCTTGAGGGGTAAACCCAGCCCCAAAACATGATTTGACCCACCCAAATTGACCCAAAATAGCATTTTTCCCATACTATTTCAATCTCACACCTTTACACATGGACAACCCTAATTGATTTCACCAAAACCAAGCTCTGACCTCTCTGAGTGGGATAGTGACCCCCTCCCTGGCCGGCCCGCCACCTTGGTGCACCTTGGTGGCCGGGCCGGAAAACACAAAATCAAAAGCTCCACCTAGGCTTAAACTCAAAATTAAACCCATCCAAGCTGACTCATCCCAATTGTATTTTTGCACATTGTTGGCATTCACATAAGCAATTTAGGACACCCACAAATTGCCCCTAGTGGTCTCTCCAAGCTCCTCTATTTAAACCCCCTCCATGGACAAAGGGGGAGAGCTTGAAATTCCATGGGGAGACCATGCCAAATTGTTTGCAGAGCTTCCCTAAGACCTCTTGAGTTCAGCCCCTCTATCCTTAGCCATTTAAATCCACTGCTCGAGCTCAAGTTTTAAGCGAAAACAGGACAACCTCCAAACCTCCACCAAATTCAAATTAATTGCACCCACACCATCCCCACAGTGAGAAATATGTTCCCCCATAGAAGCCCCATCACCAGAGCACCCTAGGGTAAACTTTGATCGAACCCCTAAACTGGCTTTGGTCGAAATCATACCTAGGCAATTCACCACAGCTTGGGACGTCATCTGGGAGCTCTTTGGATTCAAAGCAAGCTTTTGGAAGCACTCAATCGAGGCCACACCTTTTGGGCAAAGGTATTGAACTCTCCCCTTAAATCGAGCTTTATTTAATTCTCCATGCTTATAAGATTGATTTAAGGCTTGATCAAACATATGGATATGATCTCCTAGTCAAGACGAGTATTTTAAAAAAAACGCACTTAACTTGGTTAAGAAATATATGATCTCCTAGTCAAGACGAGTATTTTAAAAAAATGCACTTAACTTGGTTAAGAAATAAGAGAGATATTAAGGTTTGAAGTTGGACGGCTCGCGGGTTCAGTCCATCGAGGACGACGACGGAGGACCGCCCGATCGAGCGTGTATCAGATGGATGGTCCTGATGCGGTCGGATGGCGCTTCGGTGCGTGAAAGGAGGGTTGACTCAGCTAGTGGCACCCAATCCCGCGGTGACATGCGTATGTCCGACGCGTATGAGGATCCAGTCAGCGCTGACTGCTTTAAGTAAAAAAATAGGCTTTTATTTGAATTATTTAATGACCATAATTTCTAAAATGCATATCTTTGTGTAGAAAAATCATAAAAATAAAATAAAAATACCCCGTTGCTCACTAAAGAGAGGAGAACAATTTGAAAATATTTTCAAGTTTATTTAATGCATATATTATTTTTAATTAATTAAATAGTTTTTTTCCTTATTTTGATTCTCTATTTGCATATATTTCACCATGACTTGATATTTGGGGCTTTGATTCTACATGTTCTTAGGATTCTTTTCATGATGTTTCCAAGGTTAGGGGAGATCTCTAAGCATAAATATCTATTTTTCAAGTTAATAGTCTCTGTTTTGATTTAATAATTATAATAATTAAAACACTCATTAAGAAAATATAAAACTTATTTTGGTGGGTTCATTGTGGTTAGAAGACCCTAGGAAAAATAAAAACTTGATTTAACTCATTAAAAATAATCCTAATTATCACCAACCCGAGAAAATAAAATAAAATTAATTTAGAATAATTATAAATGTAAATGATATAAAATCTATTCCACACTATAATTTAGTATTAGGGGAGCTCCTCATAAAATTTTCAAGTCAATTGGAGTTAATTTGGTCACTTAAATGGATTAATCAAGTAAAATGACATTTTTTGCATTAAAATAGTTATAATAATTAAAATAAAATTGAAAAAATTACCAAAGTTGATTTTTGGAGCTCCTTATAACCAGAGGAACCTAAGAAAAATAAAAGTTAATTAAAAATAAATACTTCATTTTTGAGCTAATTTTAAGCATTTAAATAATCAAAAATCAATTAAAAAAATCATAAAAATAACAAAATTGTAAAAACATACTAAAATGTCACATTTGGCTTTCTAATCACTTGGAACTAATTAAAATAATTTTTCCAATTTTCTAAGTCCATATATTAATTTTAAAAGGCTTAAAAATGGATTTTCTAAGTCCATAAAATGAATTTTCCCAAGGCTTAAAAATGAATTTTCCCTAATTTTTCATTAAAATAATTCTAATAATTAAAATATAAGTCACACAAATATGAAATTTGTTTCTTTGGATTTCCTTGACTTAAAGGGATTTAATAAAAATATATAACTTAATTTTCCATCTAACTATTATTTTATATTTAATTAAAACTCAAAATAAACAAATAATTTTAATAATTACATTAAATCCCTAAAAATGATGAAAATTAGTCCAAGTGGTTCTATGGCCTAGGTGAACCTCCAATAATTTTGTTAAAGTCAAAAGTCTTACTTTGATGGATTTATTAAATTTTAATGTAAAATCTCTAATTTTGCATGAAAATAATTATAAAAATTAAATAAACTTGGAAAAACCACATTTTCTCCTCTGATGTTTTAATTAAGTCATGAGTGAAATAAAGTAAAATCTTCAAGTCATTTGAGTCAATTTAATGAATTATTGGGTGTTAAGGTCTTATGGGCAAAAATGTAATTCTGGAATTTAAAGCTTAATTAATATTTAGGTTTAATCAAAATAGTAAATGGGTAATAAGTGATCTTAAAATAACATGTCTTGATGATTGAAACATAAAAAGGGATAAGTGGTAGAAACCAACCACACTTTGAATCTCATACAGGATAAATTCATAATTTTTCAAATTAAAAAATTTCGAAGAATAATTAAATAGGAAGATATTAAGGTGAGTGTTTTGATTTTAAGATTATAACTCACTGATTTTAACTCTCAACTAATGGTTTTTTGAGATAATTTATAATTCATGATAAGGATTGAGAATATAAATATTAAATTTTTTTTTCTTAACCATAAACCTACTCATTAAATCTTAAGGGCTTAGTAGTGAACTAGGCTTAATCAAAAAAATTTTTTAAGAGGTTTAAAGAATTAACCTTGATTAATTTAAAACCTTTCAAAAACACTACAAGCCCATTATTTAAAAATCAAATTAATTAAATTCCTTAATTAAGTCAAGTTGCCCCCAAAAGGTCTTTACCTATATTTATATTAATTTGATGAACTATGTAGCAAATATAATAAGACCAAAACGAACTCAAGATAATTCTAAGGACTATGAAATGTCTAGGGTATTACCCGAAACTTCTTCCTGATCCTTTGGAAATCTTGTAGGACATCTGAACTTATTATGATTTGCTTAATGGAGTCATCATCATAATTTAAACCCACTAAGTTATAACATAGGATATGGTAGACACACCTCAAATTTGTATTTTCTACTTT
>NW_018164602.1:470584-491105 GCF_001263595.1 Phalaenopsis equestris | reverse complement strand
ACAGTTTACAGTGCTTTCTTTTCTTGTACTTTCTATATTGTACTTCCATGCTTATAAACTTGCATGTTAAACAACGATGTCACCATACATGAAAACCCAAACTGCTAGATTAGCCATAAAAATGAAACCAGAACTAAAATTAAAATCAAACAAGATAAAATTCACCCTCACAACATTCAAAATATAAAACAACTCAAAATTTAATCACAAACATCGCAAAACAACAATTGCAACTAAATTAAGACGTCTCTATTGGATGATCGAGAATCCCTCGGAGGAGGTAACCTAAGGTTGCTAATGAGGCTTTCTACGGTCAAAATGAAAGTATGAAAATCATTAAATTAAGTTTAGTAAATTTATTTGGACTAAGTGAATCTAATAGAAAATAGTGGTACCAGAACGAGGGAACCGTAGGATCCTAACCGGTGTCGCTATAATTAACTTTAATATGCCTCATAATATTTAAAGAATCATAACCATAGGGATATTTGATTTGACATCATGACTTGACACATTAGAAAACTTAAACTTGCTACGACGAGGAGCTTAGAGCTAACATCGTGGGCAACACGATCATCTTCAATAGCAAAACATATCTCCATCAGCTAGACCAATTTCTTTTCTTCAAATTAAAAAAAACCAAGCTATAAGAATTCGAGGCAGTTTGCTTATGCAACATAAATCTTCACCTCATCTTTAGGTCTTTGTACAACTCTGCTGTACAATATAAGCCCTAACATGCCTTAGGATTCTGAGGTATGCCTTAGGATTCTGAGGATTCTGAGGTTGTCATTCGTCACGACCTATACCCTCACATATTCAAGGTTATTTGTGTGATTCTTCCACACAAATGTAAGCTTTAAATAAATAAAATTAGCAAGATGAAACACTTAAATAATTTCTCCTCAAAACGGAAGCCAAACAAAAGGATAGACTAGGAAGTCACCGAGGTTCTCCTCCAGACCCATGACATCCCCTAGTTCTTCCTCCTTTGGATTCCAAAAACAAAATGTTCTAAACTTGAACCAATCCCTTTCATTTCACACATCTTTTTCCGATTTTGCTTCTTTTGACCTCCTTGAAGATAATATTTCCTGATTTTTATCGAGAGTTTTCTTAGGTGACTTCGGTTTTCTAAGATGTAATTAACTGTAGGGGCTTGCCCTTATAGGAAGCTTGTCCGAACCTAGCTTAAAATAAACTCTTTTTAATTCTTCATATTAAATAATGGAATTTATCGATAAATAAAATGGTTTCGTAGACCAAACGGATGTTATATTTTTCTTAGTTTATTTGATTGAGTGTCACCCTCAAGTCTTATGTTTATCCTTCGGGATAGATACAAGATTTGTGTATAACGCTCTTTCATTTAAACTATGAATAATATGGGATCAGTTTGATTTCATATTTTTCTAAATTATAATATATATATATTGTCCCAATGAATCCATCTAAATATTCAGAAACAACCAACCAACCTTGCCAGCAACTGAAAAAACATAAAAAATCATACTTGCCATTGAAAATTCCTTGGCATAAAGACTAAAAAAAAGGCACTACCATAGAATAACTTTCCTTTATTGTTTACACTTAAATAAAAAAAAAAGAATTTCATCCGGTATCACAACTTAACAAATATAACAATGTAGACACTTGACAAATTGATAAACAATCAAATTGCATTGTTAACGACTTTATAAGCCAAGAGTGGTGCATCAAGAATTCATTTTTTGCAATGTTGGTAAACAAGTTTTAAATTTCAATCACCAAAATCACCAACCTTTAAATATAATTGCTCGTACATGTCTACCATGAATACCATGAAAGTGAATTAGTGCTCATCGCAACATATGATACCACGAATGACTTGACAATTAAAGCAAAGGATGTCAAAGAAATACATCTCTTTTCCTACTTACATGATCTACTCAGAGCCAAAGTAATGTATAATAATCTTTACTTATTTCCAAAATTATTCAAAGCCAGAACATTGACTCTATATATGTGATAGAGAAAAAAATCAAGCGCAATAATAACTAAACTTGAAAGAAGAAACCTGTTGAAACTCAGAATAATGTGAAATAAAATGGAATACTTAATTATTTCATTGATATGAACTAGGGTATAAATAACCCTTACAAGAACTCTATAATAGGAAAAATAATAAAAAGGAAATTATATGAAAGAAAAGATATATCATATAATATCTCCAATAATTAATTCATATTAATTATTATGAAATATATGAAATAACATAAAATAAAAAACCAAATAATCCTTAATCTAAGGAAATAAATATAAAATAGGAAAGGAAATATCTCCTTATATTAAGGAAATAATTTATTCCTCATAACTTCTTATAGGAATAAATTATTTCCTACTATAATTCTTAACACTCCCCCTCAAGTTTGGAATGTATGTTAATAATTCCAAACTTGCTAAGTAGTGAAGAAAAATTGGTCGTTTGGATTGTTGAATTTGCTAGATTCGGGCTTGACTGAATTTTAAGTTTGTTTGTCATATGCTTCGGTGCAGAAGATAGATTCAAGCTTTGCTAAATTTGTTGGATTCAGGCTTAGCTGAATTTTGAGTTTTATATGTCATATGTTTTGGCTTAGAAAAGAGATTCAGGCTTCGCTGAATTTTCTGGATTCAGGTTTGACCGAATTTTGAGTTTTGCAGGGGAAAGAGACAACATACAGGAAAACTGACTTTTAGTTGACCGTGATTGTCTCGTTGGTTGCAGAAAAAAACATGTAAATCACACCCAGTAAATTCTGTTGACAGAGAAAGCAGCAGAAGAAAGGGCAGCTGAAAACATAACTCCCCCTGACGCTTGGGCCAGGGAAGAAAAAATACTGCAGGAGAAATGACTGGTTGGGAACATAGCTCCCCCTTACGCTTTGGCAGGGAAGAAAAAAATACTGTAGGAGAAATAGCCGGCTGGAAATGCAGCTCCCCTTAACGCTTTGGTAGGGAATAAAAAAAACTGCATGAGAAATTGTCGGTTGGAAACGCAGCTCCCCCTGAAGCTTTGGCAGAGAAGAAAAAATACTGCAGGAGAAATGGACGGCTTGTCCGATTCATGGCAGCGATATCTCTGGGTGGCGGCATCGCTAGTGCCGTGCTCTCGAATTTACTGAATTTGCTTGAAATGATCTTGATGATGGCCTTAGTGTGAGGATACGAATGATCGAAGCTGAGATTGGGGTCAGAGCGGATCTCCCCCGTGAAGTCGTTGAGTTGACGTCGAATTGGAAAATGGAGTTAGTGTCGCCGGAATCCCACTTTCCTCCTCAATCGCCTCTCTCGATCAAGAAAAAATCTTTATTCCTCTCCCTTCATGCACAGAGGATGGCAGGAAGGGAGTCCGATAATTCTCACAGGAGATTCGATGGCTAGAATATGAAACCTCGCTCTGATACCATGTTGAAACTCAGAATTATGTAGAATACTTAATTATTTCATTGATATGAACTAGGGTATAAATAACCCTTACAAGAACTCTATAATAGGAAAAATAATAAAAAGGAAATTATATGAAAGGAAAGATATATCATATAATATCTCCAATAATTAATTCATATTAATTATTAGGAGATATATAAAATAACATAAAATAGGAAACCAAATAATTTTTAATATAAGGAAATAAATATAAAATAGGAAAGGAAATATCTCCTTATATTAAGGAAATAATTTATTCCTCATAACTTCTTATAGGAATAAATTATTTCCTACTATAATTCTTACATTTTTTCTTAAAGTGTGAACCCAATTGAATACGCGCATTAAAAATTCTACAATTAACACGTTATGGTATAACTATTCGTGCAAAGCGATTTTGAACTGCCTCCGAGGATTCAGTATTCAGTTTTTCTTGATTTCCATGATGCTCTTAACCTTGGGCTCGTAAAGGGAGAACACCAGCACCTGCCTCCTGGCAACCTCGAGCTGGGACTTCCCGTCGGAAAAGGCCGCGGCGATGGAGATCGGATCGGAGATGCAGCGATTCTCCCGGAAGCCATCGATCGTCCTCCTCCTGGTGTACTCCCTGATGTTGTAGTCGGTGAACTTCGAAGCTGTGCGAAGAAGATATCAGAATAAAAATAACACTTCAGTTCTTGTCGGCAACACCGCCGTTGTCGGCGCCGATGCCGCCATGGGTGAAGCTGCTGAAGATTGATCCTCTTATTTCCAGGTGCGCCGGCTAGGTTTCCTATTATAGAGTTCTTGTAAGGGTTATTTATACCCTAGTTCATATGAATGAAATAATCAAGTATTCTACATAATTCTGAGTTTCAACATAGTATCAGAGCGAGGTTTCATATTCTAGCCATCGAACCTCCTGTGGCAGGGAGGGGGCAGGAAGGGAGAGAAATAAAGATTTTTTCTTGATCGAATTTGCTGAATTTGCTTGAAATGATCTTGATGATGGCCTTAATTTGTTGAATTTGCTTGAAATGATCTTGATGATGGCCTTAGTGTGAGGATACGAATGATCGAAGCTGAGATTGGGGTCAGAGCGGATCTCCCCCGTGAAGTCGTTGAGTTGACGTCGAATTGGAAAATGGAGTTAGTGTCGCCGGAATCCCACTTTCCTCCTCAATCGCCTCTCTCGATCAAGAAAAAATCTTTATTCCTCTCCCTTCATGCAGGCAGGAAGGGAGTTCGATAATTCTCACAGGAGGTTCGATGGCTAGAATATGAAACCTCTCTCTGATACCATGTTGAAACTCAGAATAATGCGAAATAAAATGGAATACTTAATTATTTCATTGATATGAACTAGGGTATAAATAACCCTTACAAGAACTCTATAATAGGAAAAATAATAAAAAGGAAATTATATGAAAGGAAAGATATATCATATAATATCTCCAATAATTAATTCATATTAATTATTAGGAGATATATAAAATAACATAAAATAGGAAACCAAATAATTTTTAATATAAGGAAATAAATATAAAATAGGAAAGGAAATATCTCCTTATATTATTAAGGAAATAATTTTAAGGAAATAATTTATTCCTCATAACTTCTTATAGGAATAAATTATTTCCTACTATAATTCTTAACAAAACCATTTCAAAAAAAATGGAGAATATGTAGATCAACTTAAGAGAGGCCTTGCACTTGCCATAACATTGCTATCAACCACGCGGAATGTTCCCCACAGGAAAGGCCTCCCCTAAATTTTCGGACAGAAAGTAACAGTTCTCCAGATTTAAGTTACATACAATGCATCAATGGTATGAAATGCACAATGCAATGAACTTTTGTTAAACCATTTTTGTATTGCTAGAATGCAAAAAAAAAAAAAAAATGCCAATCTGAGCAAAGATATACATTTCCTTCATGTAAATTGGATACACGTGCTTCTCATCCCCCCAAAATATAGCATGAAAAACTCCTTCATGCTACCAAGTATTCCAGATCGAAAAAAATATATGAAGATGGAGATGGGAGGAAGAAGAAAGGGAGGAGCAGAGGCACAGGGGGACTTGGGAGAGAATGTTTTAGATCGAAGATTCCAATACCTCGATTCCTTCATTTTTCAATCGAGGAAGAACACGCCGCTCTTTTTCGCTCGAGGGGGTCCAGACGCAGACAAGGCTTTTCTTCAGAGAGGGAAACTATGATAACAAATGATCTGTTGCGAGGGGTAAAGTAAGAAAAATTCGGGCCTAATGCAGGGCCGTGGGGTTCGTCCTGCGGACCGCTTCCCCTAAGCTTTCACTCTCCGCCCCCGCGAAGCTACGAAACAAACGAAAATATTTTTTTGATCGCGGTGGTTTGGAACAGCACCGCACGAAAAACGCGGCCCCAAACAGAGCATTAGGGTTTGTTTGGGGCGACGACAAAGCCACGTCTCGTGACTGTGCCGCCTTTTTTTGCTGTTTAGGATAGCGGTGCCTCCATGAAAAGCCGCGATTTAGCCTGAACGCGGAACACTACCCCTCACCCGCGACCGGACTTTATCTTTGGCTTCTCTACCTCCGTGCCCTTACCTTGCCCAAATCGAAACATTGTGCCTCGTGAAAGACCTGGAAGCTGTGATCTTCTCTTCCTCTCCTCCTTTTCTTCGACGTTTCTGGTCCTCTTCCTCCTCTTCTCCTGTGTTTCCAATTGCAGCACGAGGCTTCAGTCACGATGGTGATGGTTTTGGATGAAATAAAGAGAGTCGAAGCGACATGCGAGTGTTTCGGGGAGAGAGAGTAGTGATGTGGGGGAGCATTTAGTACTAATTTAATTTATTTAAGTTAATTTTATTAATTTGATTGATTAATTATTAGTAGTTAAGTAAAATTTTATCCGATTGATTTTAATTTAAAAAATTACAATTATTATTTAATTATTAATTAATAAATAATTTAGTTTTAAATTCATCCAATAAATTTATATATTTATTCAATAATTTATTCAATAATTTAGTTTTAAATTCATCCATCATTCAATATATAATTTAGTTTTAACAAACATTTTTACGGACTTTTTTATTAGACAAGGGCAGAGTCATTCATCCAGAAACAAGTTACCAGGCTAATTCCCCGCAACAACTTCTAAGTGCAACTAAGCTGCAGTTGAAAAGCTGCATCTCCCCCAAACACAAAACATTTTTACTAGACAAGGGCATAATCATTCATCCAGAAATAAGTTATCAGCCTAATTCCCCGCAACAACTTCTAAGGGCAACTTAGCTGCAGTTGAAAAGCTGCATCTCCCCCAAACACATCCTTAATCCATATCCCACAATTTCATAAATAATATTTCACTCAGCCTCTATAAATAATGAATTTTTTCCTATCAAAATTATTTTTACTCCTTAGCTTAGCCACTCTCGAGCTACAATAATTTAAAAATAAAAATTTAATTTTAATAGATTATTATTTCAAGCTTCGTCCATCTTAATTTGAAAAAAAAATTAGATCGAGAATAAATAATTCATAAGCCAAAAAAAAAATTTCAAACGAGGAATCTTGGACGCACGGTCGCGTTTCGCTTCTTCGATCCCCTTCAAGTCCTCGCTCTTTAGCTCTCCACGCTTCCTTCGCGCAGAAGGCCAGCAGTTCCGATCAGATCCGGCTTGCGTCCAGTCAAATTTTCATTCCATTCGGCCGTTTCGATCGGATCTGACGTCTTGTGAAGGAAAGGGGCTATGGAGAGCTTGATCTCGCTGGTGAACAGAATCCAGAGGGCTTGCACGGCCCTAGGAGACTATGGCGATGAGAGCGCGCTACCGACGCTGTGGGATTCGCTGCCTTCCATTGCTGTGGTGGGAGGACAGGTTGGTTTCTGGATCTTCGATGTATCTTCTTTTGAATGTCATTTGTTTTCTTTTCGGTGGGCAAGATCTGGTTTAGGCCGCTTTTGTGCTTTGTTGTTTGTAAGGGTTTTAGTCACGCGGCTTAGATATTCTAGTTTTTTTATTTTTTTATGGAGATGCGCTGCTCCTTTGAGCTTGTGGACTCCAGCTGAAAAGTTTCTTTGATTTTGTTTTTTTCTGTTACTCGGTTCAATTACTGGATACCAACGCTGCTTGGTTTCAAAAAGATTCATGCTTGACCTTTTCCTTTCATTATATTGCTATTTTGTAGTTCCTGCGCTTGGGTACTGTGCGTGCAATTTAAATTTTGTAGGTGAATGTCTTACTGGATTTTGATTAATATGTACCATGTTTCTGATTTTGTATGCATTAAAACGCATCACAGCAAAGGATGGAAAATTTATTTCAATAGGGCTACTAATAAGAAACTCTATCACTGGAATCCCGAACATTTCAATAAATTGCTCAAATTTTACTCAATATTTACAGTTTACGTAGAAATTACCCAGAGATCCGGTTCAATAAGTACAATTAACTATTCAATTGCTTGATTTTATACATAGAGGAGGTTGGCCTACTTGCATCGTGCTTTAATTTCCATTGTAGAAAAGTGTTAAAATGGTTCTGAGTATCTGTAGAGTATCATTTTAGTTCACGAGTGTATAAAAAGTGTCAGTTTAGTCCCTATACCCTTTTAATGGGTGGCTAAAAAAATCTTCCTTGCGGACTATTTCTCTATTTCTGCCCATATTAAAAAAGTCTGGGAACTAATTTGACTTTTTAACGGACTCTGGGACTAAAATGACTCCATATAAATAGTGAGAGGAGTTTTTTTGACACTTTACTCATTTCCATGGAGACTATGAACTCCTAATTTTATATAACTTGTGATTATTTGACTCTTTGAGTATTGTTGAATAATAAAAAATCGGTAAAAGTAAAATATGGTTGAGTAGAAGTGAATGATGGAGAGAGAATTATATATTACAATTTTATGAGAAATCCTTTTATTTCATATGGGGCCGGGGCAGTGGAACTAACTCGTGGTAATATGAGCTGGCCATGTGTCCTCAACCTTTTATTTAGCACTTGTTTATGATGGATTTCCAGCCCTTCTGCTTTGAAATTCATTTAATTGCAGAATTGACATCTAGTTTTGGATTGGCTATTTTTCTTGAAAGGATACCATTATACTACTAGAGATATGGATTGGGCCTAAACAGTAGAAGGAATGATAAAAAGAGAAGTCTCAATGAGTTGATCTGGTTTACAAAAAAAACTCGTTTGAACCTTTTTCGGTTGACAAGGATGAGTTGAATTACAAATATAATTCAGAAAGAGTGATTACGAGGAGAATCTTTGTCTGGCGGAGATTTCGCACGAGAGCACCAAAATCATAAGCCCTTACCAAAGGCAGAATAAAGAGTTTAAAGCATTTCAAAACAACAAACTAGACGTGCACGCTACAAAGCTAGGCACATCAAGCCCAAATCATGTGGTTTCCACATAATTTCTTCATGCATCGAAAGGTGCACCCTGGTCTTCATTTATACATTGGAAGTCAATTGTAGAGCGCATGCATCATAGGAAGTGAAATATACTTTCAGATACCCAAGCTTCGGGCTTGTTGTATTATATAGTGCGCCTTTTATGTTTACCAAACTAATTTTCTTTTCTAGAAATTAGCTATATTTTGATGATTTTATCATTTATTCTTTGAAACTTATCTTTTTAAGTAGTGTATTTTCCTTCAGCAGAGAGGCAAACGGTTAGTAAAATTTCTTTATTTATTCCATATTTTGATGTCTTATGAGAGTTCTTATCCTTCTCTTTTGGGTCATGATTATTTAGTTATGTAGCCTTGTGTGCTTTAGGTTGTGCTCATAAATACCATTAAGCATGCATATTTTCACATTTTAAAATTCGGAAATCAGGTGGAAATATTTTCAATACCCTTCTGGTATGTTAAAGTTGTATGATCATGTATGTTTGTAGAGTTCGGGCAAGTCTTCAGTGTTGGAGAGTGTAGTTGGGAAGGACTTCTTGCCTCGTGGATCAGGTAAATAATTAATTTTTGTTGTTTGTTTTTTTATTTCTACTAACCACCTTTCCCTTAATTGGAGATACTGTGTGATTTTCAACAGATAAATGTCAATGACTCTTTTTTCAGGAATTGTCACACGACGTCCTCTTGTGCTGCAACTTCATAGAATTGATGAAGGGAGAGAATATGCTGAGTTTCTTCATCTCCCAAGGAAGAAGTTTACAGATTTTGGTAAATTTAAATAATTTATTGTATTAATTGAACAATATGATAATTTAAATTTCCATTTGTAGGACATATTTATCTTGAATATTTTTATGCGTTTTGAAAACGTCGCTTCACCGTTTGGAAACTGCGTTTGAGTAGTTTATCCGAAAATGCAGTTGGTTTTTTACAATAAATGCGGAACGCTGGTCGAACCCCTCGGTCCACGTTTCCAGATAAGCGGCTTATCTAGATATGCACAAACTACCCCAAACGCACCCTTAGATTAAAGATTCAACTTGCTATGATACTCTGTTGATGTTGAGGTGATATTTTGTGGTGGTACTGTTCTTCACCAGATTGGAGACATTGAGATCAAACCCTATTTATTAGAAATAGAGCATCTGATTTGTTGGCCTAGCCTACATCAGTGTTTGAAGCTCTTTAGTCAACTTGTTAGGATTATCTGCCTCATTTGTTGGCGTTTTCTTAATATTTTTCTACATAAATGATAATATAAATTGCACTGTGGTCAGAATCTTTGTCAATCTTTTGAATTTTCAAAAGAATGTGTTCCCTACTACTTTTTTGGAACATTTGAGACCCATATTTTTAAGTTGTCATATATAGGGAAGATTTATTTGTACTTACCATTTCATAAACTTATTTCATTTATTTGGTGCTTTGTGGATCCTGTTGTACAGTATTATTGCATTGCAAATTTCTATTCGGCATCTAACCTCAGTTTTTTTTCCCTATGCAGGTCTTGTGAGGAAGGAGATTCAAGACGAAACTGATAGAGAAACTGGCCGCAGCAAGCAAGTTTCTAGTGTCCCTATACACCTGAGTATTTATTCTCCTAATGGTGAGGACATTTTTAATGTGTTAAATCTTACGCTCTCTGTTATACTTGCACTTTTGGTTTGAATCAATCAAAACAGTTCTTTAACATAATAATTAGAGCAATATCATTTGCAAACCATTGAATGTTTTTTTTCTGCTTGGGTGCTATATATTTTTTTAAAGTTTTATTTTGGGACTGCAATATCATTCATATATTAGCTACTAGTGCAGTGTTCGTAATGATTTAGCGAGCCTTTCAAATTCTTGTCATGTAAAATTAATTTTTTCATTCAAAACATATTTTAGTACTCTAAAGGTCAAAATAAGTTATATTGCTTTGTAAAGAAGGGAACTATGCAGAGATATTTATGTTTGTTGCTATAATCTGGAGCATTAGCCTTCAAATATATATATTGTTTTTTATGTTCAGAACATGTTTGCAACTTGAATCATATAGACATGTGCTTCGCATAATATAATTCATGGGACAAATATTCTCAAATGAAACAGTTTGATCGTGTTAAGTGCTTAGATGCTATGCAGTGTAACTGTATGCCATGATTTCCTTTATAATAAAGGAGGCCCCAAGCAATTCTGTAATTGATATAGTGCGAAGCTTTGAAAAATAACTTCAACGTACTAGTTCTAGGGAGCTGTCAAATTAAGTGGTTATTAACACATGATGCTTGTCAAATTAAATAATTATTTTTAAGGATCAAAAGAATTTGATGGCTTGGGAATTACTGAAGGATTCTGAGATAATCTTGATTCTATCAGTTATCTTGATGTCGTAATGATGATGATGATGATATGATGAAAGGTAGATAATCATCAGATATTCAGGAGTAATAAGTATTGATGAACCCTTTTCTTAGGCAAAGAAACTAGTAAAAATATTGGCTCATATCAAGCTTGGTGCATAGGAAGAAGACTTTCTATGAATATGTAAGTGCCTGTTTACTACTGTATGGATTTGCAATTATTAAGATTCCGAAGTATTGTTCTAGTTATAAATGGTTGATGCTATTCAAAGAAATATATGTGAGATCAAAAACATTAGTACTGCCTTTATCATAAATTGGGTACAAATAAATGCAGCAAAAAATACATTTCTCAGACCAACTATTATGAGGAAAATCATGAATTAGTAGTGTTTCTCATCCAAATCTTTTGTGTTATTGGAAGGTTGCACTTTGCTCAAAGTTTGGACTTGCCTAAGAAATGGTCAAATCACTAGTCAATTAGTAGTCCATGAATGGTCGAGAACGACAAAAAACTTCCAGCGAACTGCAAAATATATCAATGTTTTCCTTTAATCTTGAAGGAGGACAAGGAAATTATACACTTCTCTTGTAGTTCTGCCGAAAACCAATAAAAAACAGGGATAATTAACAAATCCAACATTACATAGTGCAGCAGAAGTGACACCCAAAAAAAAGGAGATACAAAGAAGAAGAATATCTTGCATTGGAAATAAACAGAACAGAAACAAGCCAAGATTCACCAACTCGAAACCCTAAAGCATCATTTTTATGGTCAGTCTCTCTAGTTTTGATTATAATATGGTACAATGTTAGTGAGGTTATTGGAAATGGTAGTTGAATACTGAAATGGATGAAAGACATTTAATTCGAATACACCGGAGGGCATAATTTATGTTAACATGCAACAAAATATCAGGTGAAGCTGTAATCATCAGTCCAATAACTAGCAAAATTAGTTATAGATGTGCTGTGCTGGCCTTGGGATTATTCTGATACTGTTTGCATCTGATAAGAGAAGAAATCTTTTAACTCAGCGAAAGGAGAAGAAAGCTTGAGATAATGATTCAATTTATTAGTCTAGAAGCAAATAAGGAGGAAGCAAAAAGGTTCAAGGTTAACCATTATGGGTGTTTGTAGAAATTACTTGCTTTTGAAGTGTTTAGGCTCAGCAATTAAACTTTGATTATTGTAATTGCTCCCTTTTAATGATGCCCAAGCATTGTTAAGAATATAACCACTTTATATTTATTATTTACCACTGATATGCATGCTTAGACGTTTTATACAGTCATTTCTTTTGTTCTTTTTAGATTGTTGTTGCACCCTTAGGTTGTTGTGTTTTTTTATTTTTTTTCTGATTTATAATTTCATTTGGTTGGCTATTGAAAATTTTTTTATTTTCTTTTATATTGTTTAAGGGGGGAGCCCGAACTTAAGGAAATGGTAAAGGCTCCCTGAGGGAGCAAATCTATTGATTCTTTATTTACTTCAAAATCGCCGTTTGGGATATGTTGTTGATTAATATCCGGACCTAGGTTTTTTTACTAGGAGAGTTAGGGACTACATGTGTCATTCATAACTCAGAAATTTCATTAAAATATCTGTATTAGGAACAACATGAGAATTATCCGAATTTGTGAGTTGGATCAAACGTCATTATCTTTGGGTGTCTCAGATTCATATATAGATGGTGCTGAATTGATTACCTATCCAGAATAAAAATCTTTCTGATTGGCCGCTAACATTTGTGCATTTGCAGATTGGATACTGTAGTGCGATTGCTTTTTTCCTTTGCCTCTCAGGATTTTTAATTTACCCTGTGATTGCATCCATGTAAAAAGCTTAAATTAGTAGAGCTTGTTCTTGACAAAGCTTAATGCATGCCTTTGTTTTTTATTTGGTGCAGGACGGTGTTATATATCCATGACTTGTCTTCTTTTAATTTGTCTTGTTGAAACTTTTGTTTTTTTGCAACAACAACAAATCCAAACAGATATTTCAATGCAGTTTTTTTATGATATATTTGTTTTAATGGTTACTGCTTATGTTCTTATCATGTTAAAATTTACAGTTGTGAACTTGACGCTAATTGACCTTCCGGGGCTTACCAAGGTGGCTGTTGGTGAGTTATTTTTGTCCTCTGTTAATTTAGTTTGAGATGTCTACTTGTATCTAACCATATTAAGTACTAATCATCCCGTTGATGTTTATCCAGAGGGTCAACCTGATAGCATTGTTGCAGATATAGAGAACATGGTTCGCTCTTATATTGAGAAGGTGAGCCTTTTTGAATTGTTTCCCATCGTATAATTCATTGAAAGTAATTATATTGCATGCATGTTTTATGGCATGCACATGTATTTTTTGTTATCAAAATTGGTGCTGGAGTGGATTATATATTCTATATGTTGAATAGTTTGGCATGCTTTATAAATGTACATAAGATTGTGAAAATTAATGAAAAACTACACAATTACTTATTAAGGTGCTGACATCTTATTGCCTTGGTCACTTGGGTGTTGTAAGATTCTACTTAAGCTTCTCATAACATCCCTAAATAGGGTATTTGTGCCTGCCGCAATTGCATATCAAATCTTTGGAAATTTTCAAAAATTATTTTATTAGGGTTTTACTTTTGATATGCTTATTGGGTTTAGTGTTCAAGATTTGTTAAATGAGGTGAGCTATTGTGCTTTTTAAAGTTCTTTATCATCTCTTTCCATTGGTTTTTTTTTAATTCCATTTTCTGCATTTTTTTCTATCCAATTACTCATGAGCGGTTGGCATTTTACCTTGAGGTGAGAATTGGCTCTTCTTTTTGCTATGCTTCATCCTAATCATTTTCTTGTTTGCATGTTTTTGTATTCATCATTTTGTCTCTAGAATGTATTTTTTATTTTTGTACTTTTATACTATCTTTCTACAATTTTTTGTTTATTGTGACATCCTATTTAATATCACTGAAACTATTATTTTTTTTTTAAAGTTTGGTTATGCTTTTCTAGCAATTTATATTGAATGTGGATAGTATAATTTGTGCAAACCACTTATTGTTTTTCTAAAAAGGCTTGCATCTTGTAAATTGTAATTATGTACTTCCAAACTCTCCAAGCTTGTAAGGCCTGACACTTACTGATTTGCTGGACACGGGCAAGTTTGGACTGGATTTACCAATTGCAGGATCCTGTGGCTGAGTGTGACAGCTTGGGATTGTGCAAGCATTAGAATAAAATATAGCACAATGAGCTCCTTTTGAGTTCAATGGATCCTTTTTCTAAATCGTAAAGATTGCAGAAGGGTAACTGATATCGGAGTTAACCCAAACAATAATAGGAAAATAAATATTATTACTGGAAAAGTCAAATGGGCGGTTACAATCAAACACACACTGAAATGGAAAATAAAAACAGAATAATACAGACAGTAGGGTTCGAATCCTGGGTGGTGGAGGTTGGCTAAGTGGTCCTCATGTAGTAGGAGGTGGATGAAATGGGTTGTGGATGAAGAGCGGATGCGGGTAGCTGGAAAGGCAGTTGGTGGCTGAAAGTAGCAAGGAGGAAGGCTGTACAGTAGGTTGGCAGTGGCAATGGGTGGTATGGATGGCTGGAAGGAGGGCTTTGGATTGCGGGAAACAGCTAGGGGAGGGTTGGATAGCAGGTTGGCAGTAGCAGAGGCTGGCAAGGATAGCTGGAAGGGCTGTGGATTGCTGGAAATGGCCAGGGGGAGGGCTGTACAACAGCTTGGCAGTGGTGGAGGGTGATAAGGATGGCTAGCGGGGCAGTAGCAACGAGGAACGACGATTGACAGGGATGCATGGAGGTTGTGGAAGGGTAGGGTGGCTGTGCTGGGTAGGAAGAAGGGTTGGGCTGCTCGGAGACAAATGGTTACTGTCTTTGGGGAGAAGGATGGCTGCAGCGGTGGACGACGACGACAACAATGTAAGTAAGATTGCAAAGGATGGGGAGAGTCGATGATAAACACCGCCTCCGATGAGATACAAGCCGGAGTACCATCTGCCGTTAGATATAACCCTATAAGGTAATATTTGGACACTAGCAGCTATCCTGACAAAAACACAATCAAACTGCCCGCTAAACCCCCCCCACACCCACACACACACACACACACAGATACACAGACACAGAATGCCCCTCTCATTTCAAAAGGCACAAAATCCCTCCTTTTTCTCTTAGAATGAATGGAAAGCAAAGATGAAACTTACTAAATTTGGAAGGAATTTAAAATAGGGCTACTCGGTTTGGCTCTATGCCGTTCATGTGAACCAACTGCGTTGTGCTTAGTCATGGGGTCGGGGGAAACCCCACGTAGGTGTTAGACGCCTTGTCAGTGTTGGAGACTCTTGGGGTTGGGGCTACTTCGACCTCATTTATCAAAGCTTCCGGCTCCTTGTAGTATATTGTCAAATCATCCATGTTGAAGGTGGTGGAGCTACTGTAGCTTCTTGATAAGTCAATCTTGTAGGCATTGTTCTTCCAAAACACATCCTAATAGAATAAGTATTCATCCTCCTTTTGACACAATCTGAGCCGGAGCTGTATATAGATGTAGATTCTCATAAAGTAACTATGGAGCCATTAAAGTCGTGATTTGTTTCTCCCACTCACACTCGGTTGAATGTATTTGATAACAAGTATGCTAGGAGGAATCAACTCTGTAATGACATCTATGGCAGATTGGACCACATTGAAGTATAATCACTCAGGAGAGGTCTCTTTTTATTCCAATCTGAAGGGTCATACTTTCCATTGTAAAATTTTTTCCCCACCTAGCTCCTAAGACAATTTTCAAATTCGCGGTTCATTCCTTCTGTCTGACCATCTGTCTGTGGGTACACAGTTGAATTGAAGTTAGTAGTTGAATAACTCTATATAGTTTTCTAGAAGTAGCTCACAAGCTTTTCATTTTTGACATATTGGATCTCTCTCAAGTAGAATATATATCTGAACAGTCTAAAATTCTCTTATCTGGAGTTGCACAGTGTTTAGTATTAGTTCTTCAAGCTCATGGTCCTTTTAGACATCCAATATCAATCTTGCGAATGCTCTTCTCAACTTTCGTAAAAAGATAGCTTGAGGCACCATAACTTCGTACTATACATGAATGCCCATTACATAAGACTAACTACTTTCTTGCACAACCAAGGTTAATTTAGTTGGAGTCTCTCTTCTAGGTTCAACTGGAATCGCTGGAGTCTCTTATTTATTTGCTGGAAGCTGAGAATCATCTCTGAAATCTTCATATTCTCTTGAATTAGTGCTTATTTCTTCAACCGCTCCTTGATCAGTGAAACAAAACATTCTCTTTGCTGTGCAATCTAATTCAATTTAGAAATCCAATGTCAGTTTTTCGAGTGCTCCTTTCAACATCTATAAAAAGATAGCTCAAGGCACCATAGCATCATACTCTACATGAATGTCCATTACTTAAGACTAACTACTTTCTTGCACAACCAGGGTCAATTTAGTTGGAGTCTCTCTTCTAGGTTCAACTGGAATCGTTGATGTCTCTTACTTGTTGGAAGTTGAGAATCCTTTCTGAAATCTTCATATTCTCTCGAATCACTATTTATTTCTTCAACTGTTTCCTGATCAGTGAAACAAAGCATTCTTCTGGTTGTGCAATTTAATTCAACATGTTCAAATCCGTGGCACTTGAAACATTTCATGGTTGGAACAAATTTAGGAATGTGGGTGGGTTTCACATGTTCTCCAATCAAAATTAGTTTCTTTTCAAGTTGGGTTGGTTTGGATGTTCCATTGGGTGTACTGTAAGATGAGGCAGTCCTCTATTAATGTCGTCTCTTTACTTTTGATGCTTGGGTCTGAACATCTTGTCTGTAATGAACTGATAGGTACTGGTGTTTTAACTCTCATTTCATCTTGGACCAGACAATAATTTTATTCTTCCCTTCTTGATGTTGAAAAATCTTCAAGTTCTCCCACAGAAAAAATGTGATCTTCCTTAATTTGTTTGTCGCTAGTTTCACCATAATGATCGGTGGGACTTCCTAGTATTCAAAGATGTTCCAATGTCCAGACCCATATGGCCGTCAAAATATATCAAATCCACATTTATTTCTAAACCTTGGTTTCTCAAATATTTCATGTAAAAATCTTCGTGGTAGCGGTTCTTTATATTGGGACTCAAATGTAATTTGTGTAACCCCTCTGGATGGTATCCTCTTGAAGGCGGTAAGCCTCTATTGCTGTTAGAGGGTTTCTCAGTGTATATCCTTTCTGGAAATCTCTCAGACACCTATTTATGGATTTTTCAAAAATGATATCGTCTTTTCCCTCAATCAGATTTTCGACTACTGTTTCCTCGGTTGTATGACTATGGTTTGAGTTTGGGTAGGTGGAAAAGGGTGCATACGGGTTTTGTAGGGTGGGAAAAAAAAATTTTTGCTGTCCGGTTTGGAAAATCATCAAAGAGAAGAGTTTTGGGTGAAAATTGGGTTGGTTATTGGTGGATGCTAGAAACCTCAGGATAGGTCTAAGGTTAGGCTTGCTCTAGTACCAAATGATACCAGATTTAACCCAAACGACAAAAAATTTTTTTTGGTGTCCGGTTTGGAAAATCAACAAAAAGAAGAGTTTTGGGTGGTTTTAATGTTCGACATTGGTGGATGCTAACAAAAAGAAGACTTTTGGGTGGTTTTAATGTTCGACATTGGTGGATGCTAGAAACCCTAGGACTAGGGTTAGGCTAGCTCTGATACTAAATAATATTAGAGTTAACCTAAACAATAGTATGAAAACAAATATTATTACTGAAAAAATCAAATAGGTAGTTAGAACCAAACATACATTGAAATGAGAAATAACAACGATTAGAAAGTCCCACTGATCAGAATGGTGAAACTAGCGACCAACAAATTAAGAAAGAGCACATCTTTTCCGTGGGAAAACTTTTGTAATCTTTTATCTTTATATAATAATGCATAGTGCAATATTCATAGAAATGAGAAATAACAACACGACATAGACTCACATTAGGGTTTGATCTATTGGCGGTGGAGTTCGGCTTGGTGGTTCGAATGGAGTGGGAGGTGGCTAGATTCGGGTTGATTTGGAGCGGCAGGCAATATGGCTAGCTGGAAAGGCTGTGGTGGCCGGAAATAGCAAGGGGGAGGGCTGGATAGCAGGTCGACAGTGGCAGAGGGTGGCAAGGATTGCTAGAAGGGCTGTGGATTGCTGGAAACAACCATGAGAGCTGGAAAACCGGTTGACATTGGTAGAGGGTGGTAAGGATGGCCAATGGGGCTCCAACAGCGATGCCAGACTTCTAAATATTAGGAAAACTGCAGGTTTGTTATTTTCCCGGCGGCCACAACAAGGAACGACGTATTGCAGTGATTCAGGGAGGTTCTGGAATGGTAGAGGAGGCTGTGTTGAATAGGAAGAAGAATTGGGCTGCAGGGAGACATAAGGTTGCTGTCTTTGAGGAGTGGGATGGTCGCAGATGACGGCAACAACGCTAAGGTTGTAGAGGATGGAGAGAGTCGGGGATAATCACCATCTCGGACAAGATACGGCCGGAGCACGACCTGCCATCGGATACAATTCTAGAAGGAATATCGGGACGCCGATTGTTGCTTCAATAGAAATGCAATCAAACTATCCTCTAAACCCTAATACAATGTATGTATATATATATATATATATATATAAGAAATGACTAGAAATGAATGAAAGAAAATAATGAAACTTGCCAAATTTAGAAGGAATCTAAAACAGGGCCGCTCGGTTCGGCTCTGTGCCGATCACATGAGCCAACTGCGCGCACTGTCACGGGGTTGTGGGAAACCCCTTGTGGGTGATGTATGCCCATGTCTGTGCGGTAGACGCTCCCTTGTCAATAACAACCATGTTGATTGAGCTGTGCTTGCTAACCTTTACATTGACATGGTCAATGAGCTCGAGGAAGTAATTTCTTGAAATGTTTTGTAAGCTAGCTGGCCCTGAAGGTAATGACAGCTGAACCTGCAGCTTGTCCTATCAGAGAAAACATCTTAGGAAAGCCATAGCACGATTTCCTTTGTTTTGTGATTTGTTAAACCAACAGAGATGCTGCGATTGCTATGCTAGAAACCTAGCTACCTTGGTGGTTTCAAATTTTTCTTAGGTTTCTTGCAACCTTAACATGAATTTCTCGGTTTGTAGCTGTTGTATCTGCCTACATAAAATTAGCATATGCGATCTGCTTTGTGATATTGCATGATACTGTGCTATTTTTTAATAACCACCACTTTTTGTTTGTTTTCTATTTAGCTTAGCTCTCTTATTAGGATAATGACTTGATTTTCATAGTGCCTTGATTAGTTGACTATATAAGTTAACTCTGTGATGAAAATAAAATAAAACTCTTACAAATGATTTTCCTTCCATCTCCAGCCTAACTGCATTATTCTGGCAATATCCCCTGCAAATCAAGACCTTGCAACTTCTGATGCCATCAAAATTGCCCGTGAAGTTGACCCTAAAGGTTAGTTTTATTTTTATTTTTTCTATATAATTAAAAACACATGCTATCATTTTTATAACATAACCAGTATAGAAGTAATATCTATTCCAAGTGATTGATGAGTAGCTTAAAATTTCACTCCAAAAAAAGCAAAAATTATAGAGAGCTTAGTCACAAATTTTGATTAATTATTCCATGTCAAATGGAAATATGTTTGTACCGTTCATTTGAAATGATCAAAAACGGAGAAGGCTGATGGGAATGTGCAATTTAATTTGGCTGGTAAAGTATAATTTTTAATGAATTGTTTCACTCATTAGCAAAGAGTGACTTTTTACCATATACAATAAATTTACTAATATTTATTTATGATTCAGTAAATTAACAATCGCATATTCCAGCATCTGTATTCAGTGCGCACAGTTATTCCAGTAACAGCCAAAAAGTGCAAGATAGGTTCAGCATATTGTGATGATGCTCACACTATCCTTCTTATGTGCTTTTCTCTTTTGAAATCCAGGGGAAAGGACATTTGGAGTGCTAACTAAGATTGATCTCATGGACAAAGGCACGGACGCTGTTGATGTAAGAAAAGTGTTCATAATTTTTCATCATCGTATTTAGTACTGCAAACCCTTCTTTTGATTATTAGACCGTATGAAACAAGGAAGATTTGGGTGGTGCGCCAACGATGCTAATGATAGTGATTGCTCATTGTTTCATAACTCTATTTACTTTTCAGCTATGAAATGTATGATTTGCCTCAAGTTTGTATTTCTTAGTTATTTTTTAACAGTTTATTGCTTTGTTGTCTTCTTTTGTGATGCTTGAAGGATATATATATATATATAT
>NW_018164602.1:468262-470574 GCF_001263595.1 Phalaenopsis equestris | reverse complement strand
GAAGTATATATATATATATATATATATATATATATAGATATATATACTTTTAATACTTTCTGCACTTGTGAAAACGCCCATCAATGTTGTGAGAATTGGCTCAGCTTCTTATTTCTCACAGGTTTTTTCTGGTGGCAGGCTTGTTTACAATTTTCTGGCTCATGGCCAGCAAGCTCCACCTTTAATCAATTACCATTCTTTGTCTATCCCTTATTCACCACTGTCAATTTATAGTCTTAAAGTTTGTGTAAACCTTAATTTAAAACCTCTGTAGAAGTAATCAAATGAATGTTAACAATCTAATCTCAACTGTGATTTTTATTTGTCATTCAGTATTAACCAACTGAAATTTCATCGAAGTTATAAATTACATGAGTGTAGAATGTGTTTCTTTACAACTATAAATCATTTATCTTATACTTCATTTTACAGATTATAAGTTGGTTGTACTTTGGTACTTATTCAAAGTATCATTATTGGAAAAAAATCACTAGGATATGCACATGTTGCCATCTTTCTAAACATTTATATTGCACTACAAAATAATATACATTTAAATGGTGGTACCATTGAGAAACTCTATTTTACATTCACCATCATTTTTTTAAACGTTAGTGATAGTGCAATCACCATTTTTTTTGTTTTGAAGTATCCTAGCATATATTTGTCCTTCAAGAATTTAATAAGATATATAAAAACTACCGGATTAATATGGGGTTTTATTTTTCTTTTCCTTTCTTTTGTAATTTTGGGCTTAATTTACTTAATGTTCTATGTCTACCCTGACTAAAAGACACACAATATCAAACTCAATCTAACTCAGTCCATATACTCAAATCTGACCTACCACGGTGTTTAGTAAAGATCTATTGAAAGAAAATTGAAGAAAGTTAGCATGTTTAGACCACTAACCTCAAATTGCCCTCCTCTGAATTAGAAGTGCGGATAATGTTCATAATGTATATTGCTATGTTGCTTTACCCCAATATTGATGGCCCATACCACATAATGTTGACTATAGTGCACAAATGTGTAAAAGTGAAACATTCCATTCTGCATTTCGTAAATTATTGCAGCTACTTCCTCTCATGCAATAATCGATGTTTCTGTTTAAAGGGTGTCCATCTCTATGGAATCTTTACCTTAAATGCTCAAAGTATTTCTTTTTCTATTTTCTTTTTGATTTTATTTCTGATTTTGGGATGGACTTCTTTTAATTTGAAATTCTGTGTTTCTTAGATTTTGGAAGGAAAATCATATCGCCTACAATTTCCATGGTTTGGGGTGGTCAATCGTTCCCAAGCTGATATCAACAAGAACGTTGACATGATTGCTGCTCGGCGTAGAGAGCGAGAATATTTTGCTAGCTCCCCAGATTACAAGCATCTTGCTCATAGAATGGGCTCCGAGTATTTAGGAAAGATGCTTTCTAAAGTATGCCCCTACTGTGCTCAACTTTTTCAATGATGTGCTAGAAATATGTGTTTGGTTGAACCAGTCAATGTACTGGATAAAGCTTTAGTAACACATCACTACAAAATCTTGCAGCACTTGGAGTCGGTTATAAAGTCTCGCATCCCTGGCATACAGTCTCTCGTTAGCAAAACTATTGCTGAACTCGAAGCTGAACTTACTCGGCTTGGGAAACCAGTTGCCAGTGATGCTGGAGTAAGTTTTGGTTTTATCCTTATTTTTCATTGTTTTTACCTAGTTGTTTATTTCTTAATTCTCAGCTCTGACAAAGTTTTACTGATTCTTTCAATTTGATAAGAAGTTTATAATGATATTTCTCAATTTTTTTGTTTGTATAATAAATTAATTTTGTTATAATAAAAGCCTCAATATTTCTCAAATCTGCAGGGCAAATTGTACATGATTATGGAGATTTGTCGTGGCTTCGATCAAATATACAAGGAGCATCTTGATGGAGTGTATGTTTCCATAATTATACTCTACTAGATCTCTCAGATATGGTAACATTATGCCATGAATTTGCTGGTCAGCACTTTCAATTATTTTGATCATGCTTGAGCTATTGCACTGCCCTTGATTGTGTGTTAATTTTTTTTTGTTTTGCTTAAATGATTGCTGAATTGTGAAGCTTCTATTTAGGGTTTATAATTTTTCCCGAAGCTCTAATATCAATCAATACTAGGCATTACTAGCTGAAAGTTGATCGACTCAAAATCAAAAATTGATTTGATTTGACTTTAGAATGTCTCACTTGATTATAATGCATTATGGTTGTGTGTGTGTCTATATATCTATATATATATATATAATCTCACGCCCCTACGCTCAAAATCTTTTTT
>NW_018164602.1:427837-468208 GCF_001263595.1 Phalaenopsis equestris | reverse complement strand
TATAAATATATATTGTTTTTTTATTTATATATGAGGTTAGACTGTTATTTCTTTAGAAGAGTAGAGCTCATTTATTTTTCGCATATTTACCTTTAGTGTAAATGGCTAGACTTTAAAGTAGCTAGAAGACATCTTTTGATTTCATATTTTCAATGATATTTAGCTAATTTAAATTTTAGTCATTAAAAATTTTGATGCAGGGTGAAAGATGTAGAAGGAAAATGGGCTTTATCTCCTTCGTCCAACTCTATATATAATATGATAAATTTAAATCTAGCAAATAGTATTTGAAATTGATAAAATGTACGTGGTCAATTGACGCGAGCACTAGGGCAGCGGCCAATTGCGGGCCCTGAGAATCTGCGGGACAGAAACCCCTCGAACCTTCGCGGGAGCGGAAACTCACACGAAATCGCGTTAGCAGGAGAACCCGCGCGAGAGGAGGGAAGAAGGATTGCGAACTCACGCGATCCATAGGGGACTGCTTCACACCGGTTCTCTTTGGGAAGAATTTTCTGGATTCCTCGTCTTTTTTACCCCTTTCCTTTGTGTAGAAGCTTCTTTTGTTCTGAGGGAACCTATACATTGTCGTGGCATGTGTGTGGAGAGTCAGTTCTAGTAGAGTTGTCTTCTGATTTCTTGTGTGGAGTCTCTTTTCCTTTTGTGGGCTATATCCGAGGAGGTGGTCTGCTCTGGATGTATCCTCTTCGAAGTGGTGATTGTATCCTCCTATTTTATCTTCTCCAATTCTTCTCCCCACTCTTCAGCCGCCAAACTCTCCCTTCGTGACCCTGATAGTCAGCCATTCCCCCTTCCTGCTGGTTATCGTTGTTGTTCCGCCTCCTTTACTCCTTTCAAGCTTCTCCCAACTACCTTACTACCACTATTGACCACCTACAACCCCTCCCACTTGCTGTCCCTATAATTCCACACCGTCCCTTCGCTACCACCCTCCTCTCGTGGCTACCGTCATCCCTCCCAATCATCTCTATCCCTCTAACCAACCTCCATCACCCATTGAGGTACATTTAGGAGTGTTTTCTTGTGTCATTTTTTTATTTTGTGTTGTTATTTCCATTTCAGTTATGTTGTAACTCTATTTTAGTATTAATAAAAGTTTGCTTTTGTGTTTCCACTGTTTTTCTACTATTTCTGGTATCATTTGGTATCAGAGTTAGGTTCAACACTAGTCCCATCCTAAGGTTTTCTAACATCTACCCCTACCCAAGCCATCTCTATTGAATTTTTCCTTTCGATTTCCAACCCTAGCCATGCCACTGTGAAGAGGTACACCGAACTCACTCAGGAAGTGATTCAGTGAGAAATTCATTGTCGACAATGGAGACTAGCAAAGTTGGATGACGAAATCCAAGAAGAGGTTACCTTCGTCCGTGATTGAGAGAGTCCAAGAGAAAACAAGGACAATGAGATGAATCCGTTCCATAAGGAAAATCACAGTGACGAGGAATATCGACAATGCTGCTTTGGTATCCAATATCAAAGGAGGCTGAGAGAAGAGGATCCTTTTGAAGGTCAACAGGAATTTGGCATCAGGATGGACCTTCCAGAATTTTAAGGAGGTATGAACCCGTTGATTTTTTTGAATGGCTACAATCAGTTAAACGGATTTTCAAATATAAAGATGTACTAGAAGACAAGCAGGCCAAGTTTGCTGCTATTAAGATGAAGAAGCGCACTTCCCTATGGTGGGAAAATGTGTAGAGGCAGAGGAAGAGGGAAGACAGTGAAAAGATCACTAGGTAGGAGAATATGTTCACACCACTATTGTCAGAATATGTTTCTAAAACTTCACAACTTGCAGTAGAGAAATCTTTCAGTCGAGTGGTTCACAGTCCAATTCGACCACTTGTAGATGAAATGCGAGCTGACGAAGCCAGAGAAACATACGATAGCCAGATATCTCAGGGGTTTGAAACTCGCCATCAGCAATGTGTTACAGGTTTGCAGCCATATAGGACGCTAGGGTATGTCTAGACATTAGCCTTGAAGCAGACCAGAAAATAATCATATTTCAAGCAGCAACTTTCAGATAATTTGTCACCTACAATCACCACGATCGATAGGGATATCCCAGAAGACACAGGCAAGCACAGATAGGGGAATGACACTACGGAACAAAGCAGGAAGAAACAGGAAAATAATAGCTCCTCCAACATGGTACAAAAATTTGTTACCGATGCCACGACTATGGCCACATAGCCTCCAGTTGTCCCACGAGCCAAGTTGTCTTATTCACGGATCACGGCGTCGTTGATGAGATAGAGGAAGAGGACTCCGACGATAGTCCCAAGGAAAAACTTCAGCACCAGGGGCAGGAAGAAACAGGAGAATAGTAGCTCCTCCAACATGGTACCAAAATTTGTTACCGATGCCACGACTATGGCCACATAGCCTCCAATTGTCCCACGAGCAGGATAATTACACTCACAGATTAATGCGTCGTGGAAGAGATGAGCAACGAAGCAAAAGCTGAGGAGCAGGAAGAAACAGGAGAATAGTAGCTCCTCCAACATGGTACCAAAATTTGTTACCGATGCCACGACTATGGCCACATAGCCTCCAGTTGTCCCACGAGCAGGATAATTACACTCACAGATTAATGCGTCGTGGAAGAGATGAGCAACGAAGCAAAAGCTGAGGAACAGGGTGAATTGTATCGACTCCCACTAAACAAAGGAAAAGTGCCCGTGATTCGACAAATCCTGTAAACCGAGGACACGGGAGATTCATAATGGCTTCGCCACATCATATTCTACATCTGCTGCATAGTGAATAAAAAACTTTACAGTCTCATTATCGAAGGCAGAAGCATCGAGAATGTGTCGTTGACACATGGTAGAAAAATTAGGCCTCGCAACTCAGAGACATTCCCAACCATATTCACTGACGTGACTGAAGAAGAAGAATCAGGTAAGCATTGACCGAAGATACTTGGTAGAATTTTCGATTGGAGGCCAACTGCAAGACCAGGTGTGGTGTGACGTGGTCTTTATGAATGCTTGTCACCTTTTGTTGGGACGACCATGACAGTTTGACTGAAGGACTCAACATGACAGATATAAAAATATATATTCTTTCACAAAAGACGGGAAGCACATCGCCCTCATTCCGTCGACGGAGCCTGAGATCACAGGATCTCCCTTATCAATAAAACGACGTCAGTGGAACCAATTTTAGTGATAACACCAGAGAGGACCGTGAAACTCGCCCCTGATACAGGACATATACGATTGAGGTTATCTCAGGTTGACGTCTTACCAGCAGCACCACCGCCGTGCGGGAAGGGTCTGATCACTCTCACTACACGCTTGATTAAATTGATCATAAGTTACTTTGGGAAGATTCACCAACATAGGTGTGGTGCACAGCCTCAAAAGGACAGATCGATACAGACATTTACTCGAAAGTTAGTGAAGGCCCTTAGATACCTCGAGAAACAATGCAGTTGATAGTGGGATCCAGTTGTGGTTGATAACGAAACAGAAGCTTCGACCAATGAAGTTGAAGCTCCCCCCAACCCCAAGAGACTGACGCAGACACTAGGGCAGCGCTCGATTGTGGGCGCTTTGAACTAGCGAGGAAGAAGCTCTACGAAGCTTCGTGGGAGTCGGTACGCACATGAAATCGCGATAGCGGGAGGACCCGTGCGAGAGCAGGGGAGAAGGATTCCGAACTTATGCGATCCAGAGGGTATTGTTTTGCACCAGTTCTTTTTGGGAAGAGTTTTCTAGATTTCTTGTTTTTTTGACCTTATTCCTTTGTGTCCTCTATCCTGAGGGAGCCAATAAATTGCCATCCCATTTGTTTGGAGAGTCAGTCCTAGTGGAATTGTCTTCTGATTTCATGTGTGGAGTCTCTTTCATCTTTGTTGGCTGTACCCGAAGAAGTGGTGGTGCTCTGGTTGTATCCTCTCCGAGGTGATGATTGTATCCTCTTTTTTTACCTTCCCCAAACCTTTTCTTCCCACTCCCTAGCCGCCAAATTCTCTCTCTGTCATCCCGACACTCAGCCATTTCCCTTTCCTACAGGTTATTACTGCTGACCACCTAGAACCCTTACTTTTGCTACCACCCGCCTCTCGTGGCTGCTGTCATCCCTATCCCTCTAGCCGACCTCTACCACCCATTGAGATACGTTTAGGAGTGTTTGCTTGTGTCATTTTGTTATTTTGTGTTATTATTTCCGTTCATGTCATGTTGCAACTCTATTCTAATATTAACAAAAGTTTTCTTTTGTACTTCCATTGTTTTTCCTACTAGTTCCGGTATCATCATTGCAAAGATGGACTCCAAATCCATCATTTTCATTCTGATTTGAACATAATTTGAGCTCAAACTGAAATCTGTTATTTTGTATTGAATGTAGCTCTAGCTCATTCTGCACCTGAGTTTTATTAAATGACCAAGTACAAATACACATGCTAATTTACCGTTGAATGTGGTTTTGTTCTTTCTTTTAGGGACCAATGGATTATCAAATTGTATGAATCAATGAAATAAATATTAGATGAACCATCTATCTATAAAGAAATCAATGTGAACAGTCTTGTCTTCCAGGATTGCAAATGGGTTTATCTCATGATTTTTTCCGCTCATGCTGATATCTTAGAAGAATCTATTTGATTCTGAAGTAAGAGAGCTAGCTCCAGTTCAGATTTGAATTTTTCTAAGAGCTTTCTAAATCCAAATTGAAATTTCAGTTAGTTTTGTTCCAGTTCTTAGCTCAAACTAGTCAGATATGCTTGGTTAGTTGTAGCTTTAATTAGAAGCACAATAAATCTAGTGAAGCTGTAGTGTAATTTGTAAGCGATAACATATTTGTGCTTTGACATTATTCAATTACATCACGTTCCATACTGTAACTACTGAACTTAGTGTGTTCCTGTCATCAACCACCGAGTTTAATTGAGAGCATAACCCATTTTTGTGTTACTTCTGAGGCTTTTGACATCTTACTAATTTGCTAATATTTTCTCTCTCCATAATTAAGCATTTCAATGCCATACTTGTATTATGAGCTAAGCTTAAGTGTTTATCTGAATTTACATTTTGGTTTCAAGTTCCAGGACTGGAAGCTTAGATGAAAATGGTATTATTTATCTTCTCTATCTTTTAAGGATTAAACATTGATGAGAGTTGTCATCCAAGATATTCTGAGGCCTATCAGATGCAAATGAAAAATGATCAACTAGGCTTATTTTGGATCATCTTCAAGCCATGGGTTTTTTGGTTGGCCGGTGCTATTATTGATTAACTTAGAACAATTACGTTCAATAATATAATGGTTTAACAGTGCGAATTTGAAAATTGAGGTGTTTTATCTTTGTTAGGTGAGATGTAAGCATCAAGATGGATGGAGGCACAAGTCTCAAACTAGAAAAAATAAAAATTTGTAAATTTAATAAATTTTCATTAATATGACAAACCATCAACATATTCACTTAATTTATCATCACAAAAGATATAAAATTTTATGCAGGGGTTGAAAGTAAATAATAGATGATGACCTGAGAACACTCATTGAAATTATTCCATTTTAGAATTAAGTAAAACAACAAATTAATTTTTGTTATTGTTTACTTTAGCATTAGATTATTTTTTTAAATTTTGTTGTTGCAATTAGATAATGTTTTGCAATCAATGTGGGATAACTTCTACTGATAAAAATGGATAAATAAATTAAAAAAATAAAGATTAGTATTGTAATATAAAATATAAAACAAAGAGTAACATAATTAATAATAATTTAAAACCTAAAATAAATAAATACATAAAAATTAGACTCTTTGTTCCTTCCGTTTCTTGCTCTAGGCATCGTCTCTAGTGCACGACTTGAAGATGATCCCCAGTTGTCGATCTTCTTCTCTTGCTCTCGCTTTTCACGCTGACATAAAGGCAAAGATGAAGATGAACTCTTCTTAGGCGGTAGACCTCATAATCCGAATCCTATATGAGTTCAAAAAGCTAACAAGTTGAATGCATTGTTGTGGACCGAAGAGATATATTATGTCGGCATACAAGATATAATATAAATCAATATTATATAATGTAATGTAATCATTTATTATATGAATTTATTGATGCTTTGTCTCAACATCCCTATAAAATAAGGCCTTTAGGCATATGCCTGAGCCAAAAAAAGCTTATGCCTCATGGCGACATCTTGGCGTGAACTTTGAGGTTTTTTTTATGCACCTCAAATCGAGGCACATCAATTGTACACCTATAATGATTTTTGAAATCATAAATAACATTATTATGTTTGAACCCGATCTCCGATGCAAGCTTAAAAATAGTATCAAGCATAATGCCCAATATATAACGAAACTTAAGTATTGAGGATTGCTGAGTATTTATGATTGCTTATAAATTTCATGAAGTTTACATATAGAATTAGTATTGATGCGTTCTAGAGATTTCACGAAGAAGTAATGAATTATCGTCTTAGCTTTGTACGAGAATTCAACATATACTCAGATAAAAGAAAACAACCAATAGAGATACTAGAAGCTTTTATGTGAAAAATTCGGAAAGAGAAAAAAACACGAGCCTGACCTTGTCAAAACACTCCACTATGAATTGGTGATTACACACACAGATCCCTGTCCCACGGGCGGAAAAGGACTACATAGTTCTTTAAGATGCAATGTTCGTTTTACAATTATTGGGAGTGGTTGCAGTTGGAACAGTAACACTGTCTTCGAGGTGCGTCACTGCACGACGTATTTGCTAACACAATGGTGCTTCATTGTTTTGCAATGCACGTTGAGATTTCACAACACATGTTATGACTCTATTAGAGATTTTGCTGCAAGGAGTAGGTGGCGGTCGATAGTGATTGACAACGGCGGCGAGTGATAGTTAATTGTGGTTGGCGGCTGCAGGAGCGAGTGGAATTTGCTTGATTTTTTGTGCAAAAACGATGTTGGGCTTCAGCTTCTTCTCCAAGATCTGATCTTCCTCTGACTCGGGTCTAGGTCCCCTTTCAAGAAAGGAGTATGATTATTTGTAGAGCCCATGTTGCAAATAAAGAAGGATTCTGTACTACTCTGATTGGATAGCTTGAGGAGGTTTCCTCGATCGAACGGTGTTCTGTGGACAATTAAGTGCCTTAATGATTTTAGAGTTGAGTGATCTTGGGCTCGTTGGATTTTTCTTGTCGAGAAATTCGATTTGATTATAAGCATGTCAGATTTGAAATCTATTTCAACTTCCAATTATGTTTTGAAAAATTTCAAAAGTGTTTTAATGAAGCAGGGCTTGATTTGACCAAGATTGGACCAATTTAGTATTATTGTGTCTGTTTCGTCAAACTGATCAATTTGATTGTAAGTTTGCTAAAATTAGAGTTCAGAATGACTTTTAATTGAAATTTGAATGTTTCTCGTTTAAAAAATTGTCTTGAGATTTATGTTGTGCCTCGATATTTGTGTAAGATGGTGGAAATTTGCTGACAGTGTATCAAATTTCATCATAACAGCAAATGTATCAAATTTCATCATAATAATTATTCGCATTGATCAATATAGAACAAGAATCATATTTTTAAACTTCTGAAGATGAGAAATATTTGAATTTTTAGGGTTGATGTTGGTTTTTTGATGGTGAGAGTTAGGTTTATAATATGAATATTGTTATGAAAATTATTTTGGAGTGAAATGAATGGAACAATAATATGCATCTTCTTCATAGAATCTAAAGATATTTGAATTCATCCTCAATTTTATCATCTGAAACCTTTAAAAAGTATATTCTCCAATAATTTCTAGTTAGATTTAATCCTTATCTAAAATAATCTTCTCCTACCCTAATGAGATGCTAATGACTTTGATGAGATTTTAGCATAATAATATTTTAATTTTATGTTGAATATAAATTCTGAACTAGAAATTGTGATTGCAGGAGTTATTAATCTCATAGTGTTCTATGTGCGGCATCAATACGCTGACTATCGTTTGCAATTTTGGGAAAAGTAACACGATGGATGCTCTCACTTGTTTAATTTCATCTAGATGCAGTTGTGACTTGCGAAAAGTCATTGTGGGAGTACATGGATTGAGATGGAACTTGTGTAGAATGATGGAGAGCAATTCACAATCTTGAATTGTAGCCATTTAGAAGTGAGTGCTAGTCGATCACCTAAGTGGGTGCATTGGGGATTGTGTGATCAAGGCACAGACAAATACAATGCTTATCATGGGTTAATGATGAATGGGGTTTCATGATCAGTCACATGGTGTGATTGTGACCTAGAACTTGGATATGCAATTGAAGGTTCAAATGTGATTGAAGGTTCAAATACGAGTAGGCGGATTTGCAATTGATGGTTTGTATACGTAGCATGTTGTGGAGACAGAATCATGCGAAGCATGCTACATCAAGTTGTGCACTTGGTCAAGTTGCCATCATGCACAGAATTATGAGAAGTGGGCAGTGCATGAGTGTGGAGGTGGCCTTAGTGAGTGGATTCGAGGTTTGACTCTGATACCAAATGATGTGAATGAGAGTAATGAACTATCATGGGAGATTCAATGCCAAGTCATTTATGATTTAATGAATAAAAAATAAATCAATTAATGGATCAAAAACAATACAGTGATTTCTTATATTTGGGTAATCATGTAAAAGCTTTTCCAATTTCCTTCTAAAATGTAATCTTGGAGGGGTTATCGTACAATGGGCTAATGAAGTTGGGGCAATCACATACATGGTACCTGAAACTTGGTTTTTTTACAAAACCAACATGCTTTTACATTCTGTTTTAAGCCTATCGTTTAAATCTCAAAATTCAAAACAAAACCCTAACCTGTTTTTCCCGCTTTTTTGCCAAATTTCAGCAGTTTGATTGTGGCATGTGCAATATATGGACTCAATAGTTCAAAAAATTTATAGTTGTTAGTTTAGTAAAGAGACGAGCTGGGTGTGTTATGTATTTGGTGTTTTGTGAACTCATCTACATTGTGAAGAATACTGTGGTTGCATAATTTGCCATAATGAGGAACCTATTCTTTTACTGAGCAGCGACATTTGAGGATTTAGAAAGCTTTTTAACTCGTACTTCCAAATTCTCTAGTCAGTTATTGTCGCTTGTTTATGAGAAATTACTCAGGCAATATTCACGTATAACTTACAGAAGTAATGCTTTAATGAGAAAATAATGTCAACACTTTCTTACATATATTCATTAACAAGTGTTGCAAATTTATTTCTTGCAAAGAATAAAATGCCGTAATGCTTTTCCACATCTCTGTGGATATCTGCGGTAAATTCACATTCTGAGTTATAATGAGAGATCAAAATGCCTGAAAGAGATGGACAATTTCTTAGAACCCTTATTAGAGATATATATCAGTTGAGAAAAATTTAACTAAATGTTGGCAATTTTTTGTTTGTATCTATGAAAAATATATAAGCGATACTGTTCTTTTTTCTTTATTCATTAAAGCTAAAATTTGACCAGATATAATTTATTTATTTTATTTTTACTCTTATACTTGAGGTCTGTTTTTTTAAATATATATAGTTTTTATTATTTTGTTTTGTAGGCGTCCTGGTGGTGACAAGATATATAATGTCTTTGATAATCAACTTCCCGCAGCTTTAAAAAGGTTGCAGTTTGACAAGCAGCTTTCAATGGAGAATGTGAAAAAGCTAATCACTGAAGCAGATGGGTACCAGCCCCACTTGATTGCTCCTGAACAGGGGTATCGTCGACTCATTGAGTCATCATTAGTTAGCATTAGAGGCCCAGCTGAGGCATCTGTTGATGCGGTATGCATTCTCTACTTGATTGATTTTATACGACCTAATCTCATAGTTTCATACTTTCTATAATTTTGATTCACATAATTTTGTTTGCTTTTTTTGCGTACTTTACTAAGGCTTTTCTGCTAGGTCATGCATAAATATGGATGTTTATGTATTTGTTATTGCATAATACGTAAACATGCAATATGTAATGCATATTATCTGCAATACGTAAACATGCAATATGTAATGCATATTATCTTGCGTAAGTTCTTTATTGTAGCTGTGTAATTCATGTAAATCTGTTAATTCCCTGAACTTGTTTGGCTGTTGGTCTGATCTGTTTCTTCCCATGCTTTTAGGTTCATGGCATCCTCAAAGAGCTGGTTAGTAAAGCTATCAGAGAGACTGTGGTAAGGCTCTTTTTTTGCTTAGCCATCAGGCTTTGTTCTGTTATTGAAAATTTTGTTTGTTAGGCTGGAATCATTGGAGCTAATTAATGAATTTTTTTTTCTTATTTGAATTCTGAGAATTATTATTCTTCTGAAAGTTATTTAATAACAAACTTAACTTATGAAGATGAGGTGATAGTCTAGTCCTCGGTGCATTGCTTGTAAATTCATTTGAAAAAGTTTGTTAATGTTTAAACTGACAGAGATGGAGTGTCTTAAATGCTTGGATTTTTTATTCAGATAGGCAATGCATGCAAAGTTGCTTTGACTATTTTTCCTCTATTTGAGTGCTGTATATAGTTAATTTACAAGAATAAGCATAATATTGTCTTATGGCACAATTTATTTCTTCAAAAGTATCTCAAGACTGCAATGTGAAAGAAATACCATGGACATCACACTCATTTGTCCAAAGACTATGAAGATTGAATCCATTGTTGTCCGATATTTTGGTTTTCTTTATTCCTTTTTTCTTTCTTTTATTTCTCTTTGTTTATTATTTATTTGTCCTTTGCTTGGTAAGCAGGGGATGAGCCTGGTTATTCATGCACCTTGGTGCTTTCCTTTATTTTCTTTCAGAATTATTTTTTAGACCTTGCATTATATTATCGTTTTGTATGATGCCTAGTTTACTTGTCTTCCTTTATCTTCCACTAATCCTTTGTCAGGTTATAACTAAAATAGAGGGGGTAGGGGGTAGAAATAGACATAAATTAAAAAAAACCGAATCATATTATGCTAGGTTGAACATAAGGTTCTATCTTGTTTATAGTGATCATGGACATTTTTAAACCAAAATGAATGAAAATCGATCTTGTTGCCCTGATTTTTTTCTCCTTTTTTGAAAGAGATCCTAATTCACATTTTAGTTATATTATGTTCACAAACATTTCCTGTTATATTTTTGGGTTTATTGGGCCCTTATTATTTTGGTTGCTGACGTTTTTTAGGACCATGCTTGAGACTGGTTGTTAAACTTTATTGATCTGAAATTCAGTTATATTCTTAACAGGAACTCAGGCAATATCCTGGCCTTCGCGTGGAGGTTGGAAATGCAGCTATTGAGTCTTTAGAGAGAATGAGGGAGGAAAGCAGGAAAGCAACTCTCAAGCTTGTAGACATGGAATGCAGTTATTTGACTGTTGACTTCTTCCGGAAGCTTCCTCAGGATGTAGAGAAAGGCGGAAATCCAACTCACTCAATTTTTGACAGATACAATGATTCGTACCTCAGACGAATTGGTACGGAGCTACTTTGGCTATGCTTTCTTGAATGCCAGTTTATTTGAATATACACATTCTTGCTAATATATTTCGATATGCATGTTAGGTATATAAAGTTTATAACCTTAAAGATTAAGGGGGTGTTTGGTAGCGCCCTATTATTAAGATTTATGGTCAGATTTACTAAATCCATCTAAATATAAAAAAGCGCAAGCTCCATGGATTTGTGAAATTAGGATATAAGATTCAAATCTGGCCTTCAATTCATATTAAATCTTGATATAATAAATCCAACAAAGTAGTGGATTTAGTAAATCCGGATTTACTAAATCCTATTAATGCTAAATCCTGCCTGGAGCCAAAAACCCCTTAAACCATTATTATTTTGATAATTGACCCCGACATCATGTATGGATGGGGCCAATCTGAAGTATTTTCTTTACCATCAGGATTCCTAATACCTCCATTTTACAGGAACTAATGTTCTGGCCTATGTAAACATGGTCTGCTCAAGTTTACGTAATTCCATTCCAAAATCTATTGTTTACTGTCAAGTGCGGGAGGCAAAGCGCTCACTGCTTGATCATTTCTTTACTGAAATTGGAAAGAAAGAGGTGAGAACACACTTTTCTCACAGTTCCAATTTGATGAACTGCTGTATATTTTTGGTAGAATTTTGAGATTGTTGAAGCTTAAATAGTTTACCCTTTCATTACCCTTTTTTTTTCCTCTTTAATGCGACAGAGTTATTAATTTATTTTTCTTCAATTCTCTACAAAAGTTAATTGTTGATATGAGGTATGCTTGCAGATTAAATTCGGGGACAAGTTTTTACAAAACTTTGACTGTTTTCTGAAGTTATGCTTCTATCCCTAATTACATGCATTTTTGTGCATGTTTCTATGGATAACCGCTTATACAAAAAAAATGGTTGTGATGGGGGCAAAACAATGGCTGTGATGGGGGAAACTAGAAAGAAAAATAGAAGTGTAGTCATTTTTGCTCATTTTTTTATTGTTTATAATTCTTTTTGTTAGTCCATGAAATTAATATTAGGATATAAAGTTGGAATATGTATATTCTAACAAGGTAAATTAAATTAGTAGACATTTTGGTTCATAGGAAGATAAGTATTTTATGCATTCAAGAAGTTTAATGGGTTGGTGAAAAGAATAATGAGATTGATAGCTTAGGTTTTTATTTTTGATATTCAGGTAACAGTAGTCGTGCTAGAAATGGTGCAGTTATACTTATAAATAAGACTTTGAAAATAATGTTATGAACATTAATATAATTTGTTATGAAAATTAATATTCACAATGTTAAAAGTGTTTATGCTCCTCAAGTAGTTTTGGATATACGTTCAAAAGAAAAATTTTTGGAATGATCTTGAAGAATTGATGCAAAGGGTCTCCCTTGAAGAAAAAATTTTTATTGAGGAGATTTAAATGGACAAATTGGTAGAGAGGTAGAATATTTAGAAATATTTTTGGTAGCTATAATTTTGGAGTGACTAATGGAGAATGTACTGTCATATTAGATTTTATTTTAATTTATGATCTTGTTATTGCTAATATTTTATTTTTAAAAAGATAGGAGCATTTTATCACTTAAAAGAATAGATGTAATAAAACACAATTTGATTATTTTCTTATGAGAGAAATATATCATTTGAGATTGTAAAGATTATAAAGTTAATCCAAATGAAAATTTAACTACGCAACATCGATTATTGATTTTAGATTTTAAGATGAAGGGTTGTAAGATGAAAAATATAATGAAATGTTATCATTGAATTAGATTAGGACATCTTAAAAGACAATTAATTTTTTTTATGAGTAAATTTCAAAATCATAAGATTTGGGATGTTCTTAAAGAAGTAAATATTATGTGGGATAAAATAATGAATATTATTAAACAAGATGCAAACGATGTATCTGAAGAATTAAGGTGAAAAACTCTTAGGAATAGAGATAGTTGGTGGTGAAATAATAATATACAATAAAAAATAAAAAATAAGAAATTTTTTTATAAAAATTAGTTTAAATATAAAAGCTTGTAGAAATGGGAAAAATATAGGTGACATGTAGGGAGAATTTAAGAGAATAATTAGTGATGTTAAGAATTTTGTTCTTAATGATATTTATAAGAGATTAGATACTAAAGAGTGTCAAACATGTCTGTATAAATTAGCTAAACAAAGAGATAAGAAAAATAAAGATTTAATTCAAGTGCATTAAGGATGAAAATCAAAAAGTAATTTTCTTAGATAAAGATATTCAAAATAGGTAGGTGAGATATTTTGATAAACTTTTCAACAAAGATTGTGATATAAAATTTGATTTTAGTAATTTTAATATTGTAAATAATAACATGTTTTTTAATTTCTACCATCATATTAGTAAAATTGAGGAGAATTTAAAGAAAATGAAATGTGAAAAAGAGTAAGACATGGTATTCCAATAAAAGTAGAAATTTTTAATAAATATTAGGATTTTGTTTTACAATTTTTTTTAATATTATTTTTCAAATTAAAAGATGCTTGGATGAGTGAACAAAAGAGTTTATTGGTTTCAATTTTTAAGAATAAGGGGAATGCAAAGGGGTGTGAAAATTTTAAAGGAATTAAGTTAGTGTGTCATACATTAAAGGTATGAGAGAGTAATTGAACATATGTTACAATGTGATACAAAAACTTCTCAAAATTGGTTTCAATTCATGTAGGGTCAGTCTACTTTGGAAGCTTGTACATTTATTGAGAGCTTTGATGATGTACAAAGAGAGTAATGAGGATCTAGATATAATTTTTGTTGATTTAGAAAAATGCTTATAAGAAAGTTTTAAGAGAAGTGCTTTGGAGTGTGTAACGATTCTATTACATGGGGAGAGGTGAAACGAAGAATTGAGGAAGAGGAAGGGAAGGGAAGGGTAAAGGCAAGGGGGTTAGAAGCCTAACAAACAAGTTCGCCCTAAATCGACGTGAGAGGTGGGGGCTCTAGTGCGTATGGTTAGAGGGTAGAGGAAGGAGAGGTGTTGCGTGATTTCTTACACTAGGAAACGACTCAGTAGGCCTTGTGCTCAAGGGAAGAAGAAGATTGTATTATTGCTTTGCTGTGTCAAGCCGCGTCATCGACCGAGAGGGAACGAAGGCTAGAAATTCCATGAGGTGCGAGGATAGAGGGGTTGGCGAGCGAATTGTGGCTTTCAGTGCAAAGGAAGAAAATGAGCCTCGTGAGACGAAGGAGAAAGTCACACCTCTAGCGCGTGTAGAAGGGATGAGAAGAGCAGGTAGAGTTGCCTGTCACGTGGCTGAGATTAGGGCTTAACTGAGAGGATTTTAAGGGTAAGTTAATCATATTTAGCATATTATATATATTGTATTTATAAGTTATCAAAAAATGTTAGTTATATTATATATATTGTATTTATAAGTTATTATTTTATATTAAACTTCATTTAATTTTGCTTTCTTTAATGATTAGGTTTTTAATTTCAAATATTTTTTGTATAAATTAATTATATTTAACATTTGTTACATGATAATCAAACTTTAAGTATTGAAATCTTAAAATAGTGCAATAAAATTATAATTGATAATTAAATTAAAATATACTTAAGTAAAGTGTTAATTGAATATTTATATTTTATGGGTAATAATAATTTGATAAAAGAAATACAAGTTAAGAGCAAGTAGATCGTCTATTATCGAGGTAAGTAGTCATTTTCTTTTATCATGATGATATATTGCTTTTTATAAACCAAATGTATTTATTGATATTATCATTAGTTATATTGAATTTACTGCAAACTTATGATTTTGAATGTTAGTGAAATTTTGTTCATACTGTATAAATGATGTGTGCACAGTATTATTTAAATAATTTATAAGTATATTATCTGATACACGAATAGGAATAAATTATATTTTTAGTAAATAATGATTTTGATAGAATGATTGTATGTGCATGACTGTCTATGAGGAAGTCACTCCTTGATGATATTAATTTGGGAGGGGGGGAATAAAAGGTACCTGTGCATGTATATGAAAAATATATTGATATTGAAGTTCCTTAAGTGATAATTTTTTTATGGTCTTCTTGTGATTGATGTACATATATAGAATGATTTTGATATAATAAGATTAATTAAATTACTTAAATATTTATATTGATTTATTAAAAGCTTAACTGATATTTTTATTATTTTTTTCTCTTGTATTACTATAGTTTGAGAGTATGAGTATTGACTGGCTTGTTTAGCTCATTGTTATTTTAAAATAACTTTTGAAATTAATCAAGTGATTAAAAAATTAGCAGTATAAGAGAAAATGCTTATAAAAGACGCGAACAATCAGTAACGAGATAAATTTAAATATTCTATTTTAATTCATTTAATTAGTGACATTCATTTTGTTAATAGCTAGTTATAGAAAATGAACATCGAAATTTCAATTCTCACCGCGCAACAATCCGTTTCTGCCTTGGTTGATTCCAAGCCTCGGGTCGGATCGTGACAGAGAGTTTTAGGAAAGAAATGTGTTGGTATTGCTTACATTCAAGTAATAAATCATATGTAATAGTAGAGTTGTTACTTGTGTTCAAATTCCAGGATGATTGACCAAATATTTTCTTATTTCATTTGGATTACATTAGGGATTGATTTTAAGCCCGTATTTTTTTGCTTTAGTGATGGATATTTTATTGGATTTTAGCATGAGAATGTACCTTGGGTATGCTTCACTGATCATATTCTTCGTGTGGATAAGACTAGATGGAGAGTTAAGGAAAAAAATGAATTATGGAGGTCAATTTTAGATTTTAAAGGCTTTCATTTGAGTAGATCAAAACTTAAATACATGGAATATAATTTTAGTAGAGATAGAGATAGTGGCGAAATTGTAACAATGTATGATCAAGTCATTAAAATGAGTGGATGTTTTAGATACCTTGCATCCATTGTTCAAAGTGATGGTGATATAGATGGGGATGTTATTAGTAGAATTCAAGCTGGATAGTTGAAGGAGAGGAATGCATAAGATGTATTGTGTGATTGAAAAGTACCGTTGCTTAGACTAAAATAAAAATTTTATAAAATAGTGGCGAGCGGTGCAATGCTTTATGCTTCAAAATGTTGGCATTTAAAAGAGAAATATAAAATTAATTGTTATTGAGATGGGAATGCTCAAGTGGATGAGTGACTTTACACTTAGAGACAAAATGCGAAATGAATATATTCGAGAAAGTGTTGGAGTAGCTCCAATGACATATAAGATTAGAGTGTTGCGTAGATGATTTGGTCATATTATATGCTGATCATCCGATGACCCAGTTAGGAGAGCAGATGTTTTAGATTTAACTTATGCTAAGAAATGTAGAGGTAGATCTAAAAAGATTTGGGCACGTTGTATAAAAAAATGATCTTAATTTATTAGAATTACATGAAAATATGACACTCAATAGGAAACAATGGAGAAAAAGGATTCACGTAGATAACCCTAATTAGTGGGATAAAGGCATACTGTAGTTGTTATACCCTTCAAATCCTAACTCTGTTAACTTTTTTTTTTGGTTTTCTTTACTTGCATTTTTTGACGCATCTTGTTCGGCCTTATTGATAGCTTAGGCATGGAACCAACGCTATGATTGCCATTTCTGTGCATTTCTGCTGCCTTGTAATGATTATTTGGTAAATAATGTTACAGGAGTTACAAATTTCTGGAAAAAATTACTGCGTCACTTGCACCAGTGACTGAATGATTCATTGCATGATAATCTGATAAACTATTCTTAAATTCTATGTCATTTAACAAAGAAAATAACTATAATTCATAGAATTACATATTTTCCCCTGGAAAGCCATATAAACAAACCATCTATAAAAGCTGTTTATAATGCTCTTATACAAACAGAATTATGCAGAAATTACCTCTGCGATCCACTGTTGCATTTGTGACACTTTCACCATATGTTTGATGCCTCTCTTGCAGGTGAAGGAGTTGTCGAATTTATTGAACGAGGACCCGGCGATCATGGAGCGCCGAGTTGCCTTGTCTAAGAGGCTAGAATTATACCGAAACGCTCAAACGGAGATAGATTCTGTGGCATGGTCCAAGTAATTACGTGCCTGCTCGAGATCGTTTATAGAAGTTCTCAAGTTATAAAAAATCTATTCATTTTTTTATCATCGCAGTGGATGTATTACCTGGGAGAAGTTTAGAAGGTTAGATTTTACTTCTTTGCTTGTTTTCCCTTATTTTGTAAGAAAGCATTATCTCAGCATTTTGCAGTGAAGAAGGTTGTCGTTTTGAACATATACTGTGCTACAGAATTACAGCGCACTGCCTATTTTCTCAGTTATGGACCTCACCATTTTAATTGTCCCTCTCCTCTTTTTTGTTTTAGGCTTTTATGTGAGCTAATTTGGCTTTTTTCTGTATGTAGGATTAGTATTGTCTTAAATAGGATTCAGATTTACACAGGCGCTTATTTGGTTGCTTGGGTAAATACATAAGAATAGTATGTTATGTATGTAAATTTCTCGCACCGCATACTCAGGTCAGTTGGTAGAGTTGGTAGAGCATGAAGTGGTGTATGTCCCCTCTGGTCTAGGATTTGATTCCCCTCACGTGTAGGGTGAGGTATTTGAATCGCTGGGCGCATTAGAGATGACCGGGGCTCGAATAATATTTGTACTCAGGTCAGTTGGTAGAGCATGAAGCGGTGTATGTCCCCTCTGGTCTAGGATTCGATTCCCCTCTTGTGTAGGGTGAGGTACTCGAATCACAAGGCGCATTAGAGATGACCGGGGCTCGAATAATATTTTTATAGTTTAATAAAAATAAATTAAAACGATTTCAAATGAGCCCAAATAAAAAAATTAATATTCTTGAATTCTTACATTTTTAATCATAATAAACTTATATATGGGTATAAGTACTTATTGATTATTAAAACTAATGTTTTAAGAGTGTTTGCTCAAACTTTAATTTTGAATATATTATATTTAAATCAGTTACAATTAATTAAATTGATATATTATTGAAAGTAATTACTATTGTAAGTTATCTTTGAGTATTTGATACACCGTGTTTGAGATACGTTAGTGCATAATATTCAAAACATTGAATTAGTCCGTATGCAAGAGATTTCATCACTCAAAATAGTACTTCGTTCCTTTATAATGTGCATCGTTACTACATAGGATACTTTGTTACTCTGCAATATGCATTGTTACTCTGCATGATACTTAATTGCTTCGCAAAGTCCACCAACGGTGGTGAGCAGAGGGCTGTCAGTGGTCAAGGGTAGCCGAGGGTTTATATCTATATATATAGATATATATATAAAAGAAAACTCGTATGTAATTTTATTGCTCCAAAAGTCAAGGGTAGAAGTTTTAGATAGTGGAACCCACTAAGGCAAAACATAAAAAAATACAGAGTACACACCCTTAGGGCTCCACCATCACAGTGCAACTCCCCAAAAACATAGCTAAAAAAAGGAATCTTAAAAAAGAAGACGAATATAGCATAAAGAAAACCAAAATAGTATACCCTCCAAAAACAAAAAACAGCCCCATTAATGAATGAATCTTAAGTATGATATATTAAGGATGTCACCATTCAGGAGCATCTTGAGAAAAGGGTCGGGCATAGTCTTCAAAATCACTACATCTGACCTGGCTGCAGCTCTAACAAGTTGGCTTGCTGGTCTATTTGCTTCCCTTGGTGTGTAGCTCCAATTGATAACAATGTTCATGGAAAGTTGGTTGATCTTAATCAGATATTCACTCAGGTTCCATGGTGAATCTCTGTTATTGATTAAAATATCTAACAAAATAGTTGAATCCATTTCCATCATTACAAATCTCCACTTCATTTTAGCAGCCACATGTAAAGCCAACCAAACAACATATAAATCTACAGATGAGCACAAACAATTATAGAAGGTGAGCAGAAAAAAAAGTGCAAGTTTACCTGTGTGAGTTTTGTAGACACCCCAGCATTTGCATTTTCATTTTTCCAACTTCTATATATGTTTTCCTTAATCGAAGGGAAGGCTGGTTGTCTCCACCACACAGGTGAAACTTTGCGAAAATTTTTGTAAGATATATCATTTCCCAACATTTCATCCCAACTAGCAAAAAAATTTTGGCTTACATTTTTGATAAATAGCAATCTTATGAATATAAGAGAGAATATTAGAGACCGCCCTTTCTTGTTTGATGCATATTTCCTCATGTTTAATAGAATTTCTAGCTAACCAGACAAACCAAATGCAAATAAAAAAAAATTAATTTAAACATATGCTGTTTATAGTTAGGGTCTTGTCAGTGATCCGTGTAATCCCTGAGATCCACCCAGCTAAAAGATGGAGTCGGGATAGTAGCCCCATCCCCTAAAGCTTTCTAGATGTTAATAGAATAGGCACACCTAAGGAAAACATGATTCACACTTTCCTCCTCAGTTTTACAAAGCAGACATTGGGAGGGGATTCTTGAATCCTTTAATTTAAGAATATCATCCATCGAAATCAAACCATGAAAGACTCTCCAAAAGAAAAACGACATAGAAGAAGATAAACATTTGTTCCATATCACTTCCTCCCATTCCACCTTCTCCCAAGAATGTAACTTGGAGTAGATAGTTTTAGTGAATGAGCACTTAAGGTCCTCTTTAGTTAATAGTTTATCCTTCACAGCCTTATTAAAAGGAATCTTGGAGATGGAGGTAGCTATATCTTTCCCAATCCATATTAATAAGCATATCTTGAGGGATTCAACCAGATTGGTGGAGAGCTTAAATTTTTTATCTTTTAATGTCAAATAGTATACTTATTATTTTTTATGGTATTTTGAGAGGCATATTATGGAGTTGTGCTTTCATAGTATTATGAACATCATGATAAAGTTCATAATTGATAATTATCATAAGAAACAACATTTTAAATTTAAAGCCTATATAAGAGTTGAGTTTTAACAACATCTTGGACTATAAATAAGGAGAAGAATATAGCCATATCAACTAACGAAGATAAAGAAGTTAACTTTAAGAGATGGGCTTGTATTTTTTTTAATCTAAGAATCAACACAACTAAATAGCATTGTTATTTCTCAAATTTATATATATTCATATTAAGTGGTTGTTTTATTAAATTTCTTAAAGCATGCAACATAGAGAAGTTTTATTTAGTAGATGGAACTTTTTTTTTTGCTAAATAAAATAAATAAGCTCTTAAATAATGGCTCAAATAAACTTTCTATTCAATTAGACATTTTAAATTGCATGTCTTTGATGTAGATCTTAAAAATATTGTGGATTTACCTGAGAAAATATTTACTTGTTAAAAGATTGGAGTTATATGCCTTTCATACAAGTATGCATTACCTAGCTTTTAATTGATATGCCTGCTATTTTGATTTAAGCTCTAAATTTTTCACACAAAAAGCTTGTTTGGGCACAAATACTAAAAATATTAGCCCAATTAGAAAATTACTTTAGTTGCAATCTTTTAATTGTATTTGATGTTAAAAGTCTTTTTTAATCTTTTCTTAACACTTTGTACAAAATTTTTGTGTAATGCATGTGATTTAATGAGATTTTCTATTTATTTTAATTATTACAACAATATTTCTTATTTTTTATGAATACCTATTCGATATTGTTTTACTCATCATTATGATTATATGTTGCTTACTTTGAACTCCAATACGTCCAAACATATGTATTCTTGTTCTAATACATCAATCTAACTTGATTAAATATACCTCATTCCAATGGTTAGAATGTCATTCAAACCTAATATGAGTATGATTTATAAACTTAGCTTGAACTAAGTTCTAATCACGTCTGATCACTCCCCGAACACGTTCGAACAAAGTTCAATCAGAAGGTTCATAATCACTCGAAACCACTATTCTTTCTTGACCAACTCAACAACTAGCTCTATTTTGCGTTGAAGTGAACTTTTGATATACTTCCTCATACCAAGTCAATCTTATTATAAATTATTCCCCAACATCCTAAATATTCTATGACACCAATCACAATTTCATGCATTTGGGTTGAAAGGCCAATATATAAAAACATATATACATCCTTTAATGGAACCAAAACCAATAGGAAAAAACATAACTTAAACTCTAGTCAAATGTCACCAAAAAGAGAAAAGAGTGTGGTGCCTTAAAACCTCTTCAATAAAAGAAGACCACACGTTTAACAAAAACAAACAAGGCTAAATCCACTAAATTACAGCAACATTTGGTGACGTGAAATCAGGGACGAATAGACTTGAGTTAAAAAGGTATAGAAAATGAATATTATATGCACAGAATAAGTTTATAGATTAAAATATATTATAACGTAACTTTACACTATTTGACCCAATAAAACTATATATTTATAAAGAGCATGTCAAATATTAAAATATATTATAACGTAACTTTACACTATTTGACTCAATAAAACTATATATTTATAAAGAGCATGTCAAATGAAGCCCTATTTATATATGATTATTTAGGTTGGACAACAAGGTCCAAATGTTCAGAGATCTTAACTTGTCAAAATAAGTCTGTGCATTAATAAGAAAACGATGATCAGAGCAAATTTAGAGAATTCAAAGAAAAGAAGAAAGTATAACTTTTATATATATATATATGTATATATATATATATATAGATATATATATATATATCTATGTGTGTGTGTGTGCAGGTGGGCCCTCGCCCTCATTGTAGGCATCCATAGTATAAAATCCCTCAGGTGGAGGGTTTGAATCCTCTCTGGCATAGATGGTCTTAAGGAGGTGGTACTTGAATTATTAGACATATTAGGGGTGGCTGGAGGCTAGTATAATAGCCTCTAGTCATTATATATATATATATATATTATTTACCAATTAGATGATATTATAAATTTTAATTAATAGATTAAATCAAATCCTTAATAATTAGTAGAGTGTATTTAAATTTTTTTTTGTTATACTAATTGAGCATTAAATGCATTAATTATCCATAAATTATATGATATATTGATATCCTGTTTCTGAAATAACTCCTTTGCACAATATAAAGTTTTAATCAAGGAGATATTATTTTATGGGACATTTACATACATACCACACAATTCTTATGTATTTACATATATAACACCAAAACATTCTGATTTAAAAATGAAATATATATATATATTTTCATGACAGGTATTTATGACAATGATGTGTTATTAAGTGTGAATATAATACTGTGGGTGTTATCAAAAGTAAGTCGGTTCATTAAAAAAGGAAGATAGGAAATTCAAAAAAACAAGAACTAGAAAGACCACTTCAGATTTTCTGATAATGAGGTAAGTTTAAGTGGATAAAACCAATGAAGTATTAGCTTAATTAAGAAATAAATCATAATTAAAAATGTTTAAGATGCTTCAACATATATCTATTTAGAAGTAGATCAAGGAACATTGTATAATTGAAATTAATTTTAAGATTAATTATTATCTTATAATTATGTGTTTAAATGAATGTCTGTGCACACACACATAGATATATGTGTGTGTGTGTGTGTGTGTTGTGGTAGCACTTGCAATTGTGGTGGCAACGGTCGAATAGTGATTGTCTAGCGGTGATGTTTGAGAAGTTGTGATCCAACGGTGATTGAGCTCAACGGCGATATTCTAGAAATGGCGGAGCTCAACAATGACAATCCGAAGGTGATGTAGCTTAATAGCGATGGTCAAGCAGTGGTGGAGCTCAACGACGAAGGTTCGATGGTGGTGGAGCTCAATAGCGGTGGTATGGCAGCGATGGAGCTTCACAAAGGCAATCCGACAATGGAGGAGCTTGATGACAGCGGGCCGACAGAAGTGGAAGTTGACGGCAGTAGCCAGGCACTAGTTGTCTAGCAGTGGTGAAGCTGGACAACGGAAATCCGACAAAGTTGGAGCTTGATGGTGGTAGTTTGGTGGTGGTGGAACTCGAGAATCCTTAGGAGCTTGTAGGGGAGTAAGGGGCAAACTTTTTTCACTTCTTCATTATGATTCACGAGGAAACAATTCCAAAAAAAATTCCTTGCACGAATTAATAATCCTTATCATATCACTCGATTTCAATGTATTTGCTTATTTAACATATTTATACCAGTAAAATTTTTCATATCACACGAAATATACTACTATTTTAATTTTTTAAAAGTGAAATACACCCTTCCATGCATATATAAGGTGGTATGCAACAAAACGTTGAAGTTTAGGTATTATATATGTAATTACATTAAAATTGAGTTATGTGTAAGTAAATCTTTTTTTTTAATGACCATTTCCCAATTTTTCCCATGAATTATAAATACAAGAATAACAATAATTTGAAGTGTAAATTTACTGAGAGATGTGTTGGAGCAAGCATTCATTTTTTTAGTGCAAGATATTAAATTAATTAATCAAATCAAACGAGAGTTTCGTTTGATGGTATAAATAATTCACAATTAATCACACCACTGAAACAGCTAAATCATCCGTCGGCTCTTCTATTAACCACGTCACCACACTGTCGATCACCTCTTCCTCCTTGAAGCACTTCCATCCTTCATCACACATTTCCATCTTCCTAACCGTTGCCTAGCCTTTGTTCTCAGCTAAGATTTTGTTGTTGATTTATGGATGATCCAAAGAGGCAAGGGCAAAGTAATATTCTACTTCAAGGGGGGGTGTGGGATGTCAAGAGACGGAATGCCACTCTCGTTTGTTTAAACTCTAAAATTCAGGGGGGACCCTGGACCCAAACTAGGTCTGCCTCTAGGAGCTTGGATTTCCTTTCAGTTTTCTCCTCCAGGTCGAAGTTTCAGTTCCCCTTCATGAAAGGAATGGGGGCTTTTTATAGATTTTGTGAGTGGCATTCTCTGTAGATATTGCATGAATCTGGAGCAATCCATTGGACAGTCTAGAGAAATCCCTTTGATTTGTTGATGTTCTTTATGCATTTGAGTTCCTTAATGATGTCAGAATCAATTGATCTTGTGCTCATTAAATTCAACTCGATGAGACACTCAATTTGAATGTATTTTTGTTAGATTAAACGACTTCAAATGTTAAGTCATTAAATTCAACTCGATGAGACACTCAATTCAACTCCTTATAGTTTTATATGATCGACTTCAAATCCTCAACTTTTGGCTAAGTTGATTAAAGTTAAGTCATGGAAGCTTAAGTTGAGTTCCCATAAAATTGGAAATTCCCTAAACTACCCTTTAACCCTAGAGACTTGGGTCTTCATTTGGTCTCACTTCGGCACTTGGCACTTTCCTTCACAAACTCCTTGGATAGCTCTCTCTTTAGTCCATAAAGAGCCCATTGGCTATGAGATCTTGAACTAGGATAGAGTACATCTTTTAATTAAAGAGAAAAATAAATGAAATTCTTCAATTAAAAATTAAATTCAATCAAAAATGTAATCTCAATGTAAAAAATGTAACCAACCCCTCCAAGTAACCAAAGAGCCCATGACAATAACCATACCTAAAAATCTTCAATTAAAAATTAATTCAATCAAAAATGTAATCTCATTGTAAAAAATGTAACCAACCCCTCCAAATAACCAAAGAGCCCATGACAATAACCATACCTAAAAAGGTTCATGATCAACCTAACTCTCCTCATGCAAATACAAACACACCAATGTACCTCCAAGACCTCCAAATTCAACCTAGCCACTCTTAAATCCAAGGGTCCAACCCAAAACTCAAAAATGGCCATCATTACCCAACTTACCTCATAAAAAAAAAGTAAATGAGCAAAACTCAAATCAGGTTGGCCTTAGCCCTCGGGTTCTTTCCTAAAGGTTAGACAGAGCCTTGTCAAGCTCCCCAACAGCTCCAATAGCCTTCCATGACCACTAAAGTATCAAACCTTAAAGCGCCACCATCCAAGCGATCACCCACCTCCCTTAGAGAACCTAGCTAAAACCCTCAACAAAACCTAGCTAAAGCCCTCAACAAACCTTTCCCATTGTTTCCAACAGCTAAACTCATCAAAACCTCCATTTGAACCATCTATTAGCCTCACAAGGCCACACGAAGCTCTTCCCCATCATATTCCCTCAGTTCAAAGCACTCCAACACCACTATTAACAAAACTATTACCACGTTCGGGCGAACACATACTAGAAGTTGAGGAAGCTTCAAATTAGCACTTGGAGGAGATGTGCTAACTCAGGATGAACTTTCCTAACCAACCCAATTGAAGCATAACTTCTTGGGCTAAAGTATAAATCCAATTAATCCTTAGGGCCCTCAGTATTGGCCAATTGCGAAAGAAATTTTAGATCCAACTTGTTATATATGTATAGATGTGAGAACTAGGATTTCATGATTCTTTTGTATGCTTAAGGTTTTAGTTTTGTGCACTAGGGCCCCTAGCTCATGTTCTTAACCAACGGTCTCGATTAAATATTCACATGGGGATGATAAATCGATGTTGTTCATTTCTGTGTATTCAAAATGGACAACAATGATTTAATCACATGTGAGACACAAAATTATAGCGGCACAACGGATCAGAATCATCTCAACAACCCACGTGTAAAGGCTAGCAAACCACGAAGTGCCACGCAAGCCTTCGGAGCCAAATGGGGATGAGTTAGTGCTATGGTGGACCATGCGTTTAAGTAGAAAATTTTGGTTTTTTTATTTAAATAATTCCTGAAAAAACTGAAACCCACTTTAAAACATGACAACTATTTAAAGGAAGATAAAAAAATGTGAAATAAAATCCTACAAACTCAGGAAAACAAGGGGAATTAAATAAAGATAAAAGCAAAGCAATTCAACTCATGTTTAACTCTGAACTTAATTAAAATCATTAAATACTTCAAAAATCAATAAAAATTATATGAATTACAATTAAAAGAAATTTTAACACATTGGGCCACTTGAACATGAGGACTTCTAATTTTCTCAAGGTTAGAGACTATCACATAAAATGAAAATTATAATTTTGTATGAAATGGGATATTAATTGGAAATATATATATAAAAGTTAAAATATAAATTAGAAAATCACATAATCAATTGGAAAATTAGGAGGAAATTCAAAATAGTAAACTTATGAAATAAAAATTATAATTTCACTCTTTGAAATTCAAAAAAGTCACTCAAACCAAGTTGTGGGTATGTTTATAAATTTAACATTTCACATTTTAATTGTTTGACTTCAAATTTAATTAAAAAAAAGACTATCAAACCAAAACTGTGCCTTGAATGTTAATGCGAAAGATCTTTTTGGGTTATAATGAAAGTTGTTTGCATTATATAAGTCTGTGCTTGGGAACTTGAAAACTTGTTGGGAAGGGGCATTGAAGGACTATCTCGATTAAGGGTAAAGACCATTGAAAATTACGATGAGAAGGAAAATGACCCATATCCCTTCAAGGGAACTCTTCTCGAACCATACATCATAGCTCATCACAGATTACATCATTGGGAGCATCATTAGGGTGTGGTTGAGCCAAGGTCTTATGAGCATCAAAGGGTTACAGGTCAGTCTAGATGTATGGGATGGATGAGTACAACTTGCAATACGGAGATTGGTGCCTTGGATTGCTGGAGAAGGAATCCCATCATTATTCTTGAGTGAGAGATTCTCTATCAGTTATCATCTTATAGCAAGAAGACCCTGTCTAGCTGCGTGACATCGATTGCTGACCCTGATGAAGGACTTGAATAATCTCATACTGAGACTCATTTATGAGCACTTGAACTTCCAAATATGGGCCTGAAGTGCTTTAGCTAGCAAGAGAACATCTTTCACAGAGGGAAGATGCATATACTTAACGTCCTTGGCTTCATGATCGCCCCTGGAGTAGTGAGTGTTAGAAAAGGGATGCTTTATTGTTACAAGTACTACGTTTGTTAACAATTTTGAATGTTTTATAAGTTCTTTGATGACGGGACTATCCTTCCCATAGACCACGTCAAATAATTACATGCTAATAAAAGTGTAATATTAGAGTGATATTTTACCATCTTAGTGTTGCATCAATATCCAACAAACATGGATAAAGTGAAACTGACAAAGAAGACAACAAAAGTCTTCACGTGAAATCTAAAAAAGAAAAAAAATCAACAGGACTGGACGACTAGGAACAGCTCTACTATGTTTTTGTAAGTTATTTTTGCTAGCCTTTGAATAGTTGAAAGCAATATTATATAACTGAGGTGTGTCTTCTAATGGAAAAGATTGAGGAAGTGTTGGTGACCCAACTGTCGTAAAGAAAAACTGACGGTAATGGTCATGTGTCAAGAAATTTGATGTCAGTGTTTTCAGTAGAGGTGACTCGACGACAGTGATGGAGCCAGCGAGTTGACGGTGACATCTGGTCTTTGTGGTTTGACCATGGTGTAGCTCTATGGTAGTAGTTCAATAGTGGTAGTGTTGTAGACTTATCTTCCCCTTTTTCATTGAGCTCCGTCGTGAACTTACCTACCCTTTTACAAATCGATGCATTTAGTATTAGAGCTAAAGTGCTTAGCCTATTCAAAATTTCGCTGATGTCAACATCAAGCAAACTTGTGCCCTAATCTTCACCGTCCTCCCTTTCCACCAAAAAACAACCTCATCAACCAAATCCTCAGAACCAGTTGCTCTTTAGTGATGCTGGCTACTCTCCTACTCGCACTGTAATGCTTGCCTATAGGTCGTAGTGATTAGAACCACATTGAAATTTGTCTTGAATCAAAGTCAAACCAGTTCAAATCAATATTGAAGGACTTAGACTTCCATTTTTTAGGGGAATGTGAGCTCAAAGGGCAATATGCCTGAAATTAAATGCGGACCTAGTGATAAAAAATTACACCCTCAATCATTATGTCATGAATAAATGCGTGGACTTCAACTTCAACGAGCAATTCTTGAATAAAAGATGTTATCAGTCATTGGAGATAATGTACGAGGCATACAAAGTCACTACTCATGATAGAAACTCATTATCTTAAATTATCATTACAAACAAGAGTTAAATTAACGCGTGGCAGGGAGAGACATCCGCCAATCGCCACGCCTCTTTTGATGAATATTTATCTTGATCCAACGTATTTTTTGCAGCCAAGTCCTCCAATAAAATAAGCTTGCATCGAGCCAAATGTGTTTGAATTATATGGAATTTGAAAAGTGTATAAAAGTATTATAGAAGTCAAACATGCAAACAAGCACAAGAAAATCAATCAAGATATAGTAACAAATCATGATGAGGAAGTGAAAATTTTACCCAAAATTTAGGTGACAAAACTTCTATAATATACATAGAGTACAACAGAATTTAAAGATGCAAAATTTAAATCATATAATTACATAAAACTCTCCAACTGATCAGGACAAAAACACCACCAGTTCATTTCTATATTCAGATCAAAGAAATGAGTTTTTTTTTTTTTTTTGCTCCACATCCCTGACATGAATCTGAAGAAAAAACTGTTCTGAAAATCACAAAATAATGGGGACATGTATTTCTGCCCCCAATTAAAAAAAATTCACCAGCAGAGCTGCTAAAAAAGGAGCATAACTGATAACCGCACTAACCCTAGAATGCATCTTCTCGAAGACCTCGCATTCCTGTTTCTGAATGGGGCGTCCAAGCAGAACATCTATCTATCAACAAAAATAGAGCGGGCTTCCTCTACCAACCATCACCCATGAAAAAGCCATTCATGAAAATAAATTCTCCATACGCGAATACTATTACTTACTGATAAATCCATTCTACTGCGTGAGTTTGTCGAGATAACCATCCATGATGTCTGAAATTGTTTCCAGGAAAGCAGCTTCGCTGGAGCCTGGAAGAACTGAATCCATGGCTTTCAAAATCATTTCTTCAATCATGGATTTCTTGTTGATTGTCTCTCTACACAAGATGCTCCCAATGTCAAAGGGAGTGAGCCCTCTTTCGGCTCCTTTCTTCAACAGCATGGTAGAGATGTGAAACGTTTGAGCGCAGTCAGGCGACGGCTCCCAGCCATAGAACTTGAGGAGGGCCAGATCCTTCTCTGCATCTAGTGACTTTATGTAATCCAATGTCCTTGAATCAAATGGATGCCGAGCTTGAGGCCAGAAGAGCCAGTCGAATGTGCAATCTTCGAACTGTAATTAGCATGCATCGAAACATGTCACGTTTTCAGGTAAGCAGAACAAAACAGAGGAATTTAAAATAAAATGAAGAAGAAAGTAAGTTCTCATACTCACGTGTTCAGGTAAGCAGTAACCATGATCAATGGGAACCAGAGAGATTTTTCCGGCTTCTCCATCCCTGCAGAACAGTATGTTCCCCGCATGGCGATCTGTATTAACAAGCCTTAGATCCAAAACAGCAATCTTGTGAACCTCCTCCACAGGAAATGTTCGAGGACCGATATCTTCGCAGCTTCCACAGTTCTTAACGAACATCTGTAGTGATCCGATCTTGAAATCCTTCGTTTCAAAAGGATCGTCCATGCCCCCGCTCAAGCACTGGACCATGACTGTCGGAGGAACGCCGGAAAATCCTTGTTCATCGGAGAGGAAGCTGCGGAAACCGCTCGCCGGATGATCGAGGATGTAAGCTGCAACTTCCCTCAGTGCACCTTCTCCCACACGCGTCCCCCTTTTCAGCCCTTCACCATCAAGAGATATTGTAAGTCCACGAGGATTTTTCTCAGCCATTGGTTCCTCATCGATTGGTTTGAAAACAGCCACATTCTTCCGACCTGAACCTTCCTTCATAAAGTAAACTCCACCTGAACCTTCTGACGTCATGACTGGCTTGATTCGCTGCTTTAGGCCAGCATCTGTTGCATTTATTAGCTCCTCGAGCATTGGAGAGAGCTTGATCTTAGAGTTTACAATAACTGGCTCAATCCAAGCAGGTTTGTGAAACGATTCGGTGGTAACTATCTTCAAATCATTAGCTCTCTTCCCCTCACCTCTTAGAGCATCAATAGTTAGCTTAAAATCCCTCTCAAAAAGCTTAGTTCCAACCTTTGCGGGCTCACGGATATACAGGCTGATGCCGGAATCAATATTATTGCAAATCTCACTTATCAGCAGCTGATCGTCAAGCTCCTCTCCTTCATAGACAAGCTTTTGATATTTAATATCCACTAAATCTTTAGCTTTCTTAGCAATCAGATCCTTAATATACGCAACATTCCGATTCTGTTCAACCTGGAACTCAAATTTCTTGCCACGGGTATCATTTACAGTGATTAATCGGAAGTCCGATAGACGGATTACAAGATGAATGACATTCCCATCCGACAAACCATAGTCGCGGACAAGCCAATCATTCCGGGATAGCTCCCTACCATCAAACACAAGCCTCTGATCCCTAACAACATATCCTGAGTAGCTCTGGATTCGAAGCTTGATGGAGGCAATTGAATCAGATTCAAGAACTCTCATCGGCATCACCGATGAGCCCGGGAAGGTAAGGTAGATCAGGACGGATTTCTCAAAGTGAAGCAGCGAAGGACTCCGTTCTGTCCGGACCGGAGAAAGAACCTGATCCACCCTAAAATGGCTAACTGCAATTCCTGCGGACGACATCTTCCTTCTTTACACACTAAAAACCCCAAGAAATCGTCACTGAATAGACCTCTTCACATCCACCAAACCAAATCTTCCCAAAACCTATAAGATCATCAAGAAATCAAACCAAATTGCATAAAAAACACGGCATCCATTTCCAATTCAGTATCAAAGAACCATAAAAGAAGACGGATTCTCACCTCAGTCAGAAGGGAGCGGTGAATGCTTTGATTGGAGATTCGGCGGGAAAAAAGAACTGCGCTCATCGACTCATCTGACCATCTTCCTCCTTCATGCAGCGGCTCTCCTCTCTGCAAAAGCTTCCCTCCTTCCAAAGGGACTCGTCGTGCTTTCTTCAGAAGGCGAGCAGGGTAGCCGTGAGGGATGAAAAAGAGCTCCAGAGCTTTTATATGCGCTCCGACTGACGACGTCTGACGGAGAAAATGGCCGTTACCAAGCGGAGTAGCTTCAGTGAAGTGAGACGAAGGCAACCTCACTCCAAACCTGTCCTCTTCACAGAAATCGTAAGGAGCAAAAATTGGGAGAATTATTTCACGGAATAAACAACTAAATAAAATTTAAAAGCATAATAATAATAATAAAAGTTCGAGTAACTTCTTCTGTACGAACGTTAATACGGATTTCCTGACGCCGTTATATATAACGTGAAATAGAAAAATTATTACGTCCATACGTAGAGGTACACCCGGAGTTAAATGAATCAACTCCATACGGAGTTGACAGAAAAAAAATACTCATTATCTTGTGATTCGATCGGGTAACAAAGAGAAATATTTCTCTCGTGTTATTCTGCGTTATTAAGATGTTATTATGTGGTATTGATATTTTATTGTGTTATTATAACTACTCATTATCTTGTGATTCGACCGGATAACAAGGAGGAATATTTTTCTCGTGTTATTCTGTATTATTAAGATATTGTTATGTGGTATTGATATTTTATTGTGTTATTATAACACTGGAAATATTCATAGAACTTAATAATACATGAATATCACCACAATAACATTTGAATAACGCGGAATAACACGGGTGAAATATTCCCTTGTGCTAAAATGATTTTTTTTTTATTTTTCTGTCTCCTCCACATGACGTGATTTCATTAGACTTCAGACGTAGCTCGACGTCTGGAATTCAGACGTAATATTTGTTCCGTGAAATGACGGGTCCATATTGAAATGAAAAAAAAAAGGAAAATTTGTATACCCCTCCATTGCTATGTTTTTACCTATATAGTATTTAAAATTTATTTTTTACATACACATTATCTTGATAATGCATGAAAAAGATGTATTTCAATTATTATAATTATATTGGTAGTATTTTTGACACGGTATGAAAGATTTTGGTAGTTTATATCAAGGTTGTGAAAATCGAATCAGACATTAAACCTATAGAAGAAGGTTGAATTGGGAATTTAACGAGATGACTCGATAATCATAAATGTGTTTAAGAATGATAATATATAAGATTTACTTCTCACTATATTCATATATATATAATTAGGAGGACTGTTTGTAAATTGAATTCCTTTGTAATAATCATATTTGTATAGTGATATGATTGATTTGGGTGGAATAAATGTAAAAAAATTGAATTTAAGTATTAGATATGTAAAAATACATAAAATTGGGTGGTATGTATGTAAATGCTCGTGAACTGACGGTTTGTTCGAACCAAAGCAGGTTCACCGTTTAAGGGGTTGAACTACCAGTTCAATACGATTCTGGGAGGTTCTATGCTAGAGAGGTTTTTTATGCCAACCGAAAGGCTCATGATCGAACCCGCCAGTCTGGTCTGATTTTCTAAACCTTTGTTTACATTTTAAATATGCAAATGCATAGGTATTAGGTGGTATATATGTAAATGCCCCTATTAGTTTATGTTATATATTATATTTATTTCATAACATGTTGAATAATTTTGAGATTTATCATGATATGAAGGCTAATTGGCTTGTAAGAAAAAGGGATGTAGTGCAATAGGATGGTTAAAATACAATGTATTTGATTGTATTTGAAATAATTTAGAATTATTTTATTAAATATAAAATAAATGTACAAATTTATCTTTTTATGTTTAATTTGAAAGGAAATGTAACTTATACAAAATATAATAGCCAGTGGTTAGTGAGTGATAGTTGGGGGAGACTGGCATGGAAGGGTGTAAATGAGCCGAGCTTGAGCGAGGTCAGGTTCAGCTCGTGTTTGACTTATTAAAAAATATCATAGTTTGTGTTTCTTTTATATATCGAGCCCAAAAAATTTATTTTTGATTGGCTCGTTTGCTTAACGAGCAGAACATGAGTTATTGGTGAACAATGAGTCATTTTGATGTCTCTAATCATGTAGCTTTAAGATGTGAAGGATAGGTGCAAGATTTAAATCTTATTATCTATATTAAAATATTCATTTAAGTAGAATTTAATATATTTTTATTATATTTTGTAATTAATAACATTAATTGATAATAAATTTTTGTGGCATTGTAGTCAATTAAATTAAATTATTTAAAAATAATACCCATCTATTATACATAAATATAAATAAATAAATAAATAAATAAATAAATAAATAAATATATATATATATATATTAATTATTTCGAGTCAAAATTAGTTTAACACGAACGAACAAATCATTGTTTGTGCTCTGCTCGTTTGCTAAACGAACAAGTCAAACATGAGTTACTTAACGAACTGAGCACAAGTTATTTGCGAACAATGAGCCATTTTGACAGCCTTATTAGCAGGCGACGATAATGAAGGCAAACTCTGGATCAGGTGGAAACGAGGTGTTGATGAGTGGTCACTAGAGGTGTAAATGAGTCGAGCTTAAGCGAGCCCAGGCTTGATTTGTCTTTAGCTCGTTAAGAATCACAATTGTTCGTGTTAGAGTCGTTTATATATCGAGCTCAAAAAATTTGTTCGTGGTCAGCTCTTTTGTTTATCGAGTCGAACAAGAGTAGTTCACGATTTACGAGTCATTTTGATAGACCTAGTTATGCAGCCGTAGAATGTTAAGAATAGGGGGATATTTAAATCTTATTATTTATATTAAAAATATTTATTTAAAATTAATTTAATTTATTTTTTTCTATTTTTTAATTAATAATTTTAATTGCTTATAAATCTTTGTAGTAGGTTGTAGTCAATTAATTATTTGAACGTAATACTAATCAATTATATATATATTGAGCAAAATGAGTCGAACACAAACGAGAAATTTTTTTCTGTGGTCGGCTCATTTATACACCGAGTGCAAGAAAATTGTTCGTGTTTGACTCGTTTGCTTGACGAACAAATCCAACACGAACTGTTCACAAACAGTGAGCTATTTTGACAACCCTTGTAGTCACTACCAGCGATAGCAGAGAGAGTTTTTGCGATAAATTTGGAAATCGATCAAATTTGACCAATTTAGAATTCAACACAATTGAACATTGGGAAGAGTTTGGAAATTTAATGAAAGTTTTGTCTTCCAATCCAAAGTTTTCAAATCAATTATCAAAAATTTTTAAAAACCCTTATTATTTAATTATAACTTACATAAATAATTCTAAAAAATAGTCAAATCCATAACTAAACTACATGTAATTATTTAATTAAATTTTAATTTTGAAGATGCTTTTTAATCATTAATCATAATAAAATCAATTAAATGCATAGTGATAGAATACATCATATTAAATAAGTAGCATAAATTAAAGATAACACATATTTTAAATTAATAAACTTATTTTTTATTTTATATAAATATTTAAATAATTTGTATATTAAACTATATATAATGTCATCAAAATAAAATATAATATTTTTACCAAACTTTAACTAAATATTTTTAAAATTATTTAATTAATATTTTCCTTATGCTTAATAATTATTATAAATTTGCCCTCTTGAGATAATTCTAACGTCAACAAAACTATGCGCTAGAATTTGGAACAATAATTTAATTTAATATTTTTTTTTATTTTGAATTTGTAGAAATTATAACGTGATATCCAAGCATTAATCTTCCACCAGCTTCAGGATTGACGGCTCCCATCTCACCATCTTTTATTATAAAATCTTAAATTTTATTATTTTTTATTAAAAAAAATATTGAAATTTATAAAAATATTTGTTCGTCTCTTTAAGAAGTTCGTGTTCGGCTCGCTCGCTAAGTTAACGAGCCGAACACGAACAAACTAATTTTTGTTTGTTCGTGTTCAGCTCGTATTGGCTCGAAATACTACTCATCAATTATATATAATGAGTAGTATTTTTAAAAATTTTAATTGACTACAATGCTGCAAAAGTTTCTAATCAATGAAAAGTATTAATTAAGAAAAGAGAAAAAAAATTATAAAATTAAATTTAAATGATGTTTTAATATAAATAATAATTTTTAAATCTTGCCCCTACCTTTAACAGCGTATGGCTACGTGATTAGAGTTGTCAAAACAAATATTTGTTTGTGAACAATTCGTGTTCGTCTTGCTAAACAAACAAGCTAAACACGAACACACTTTTTGAGGTTGGGCACGGTCGTGTTCGACTCATCTACACCTCTAATACCAACTAGAGATCACCGGTACATCGAACTCACCAAAGAGGAACATGGTTAAGATACGCTAACGAAGGTGCTTAGCCTTAGTGCTAACCAGATGATAGAAGAGCTACTTGTCTAACTCACCCAAAGTAAGTTGCTCTTAAAGGTTGAGCAGTTCAATTCATTCAAATCGCTTTGATATGATTTCTAGAACTCGGCTTCCTAGAGTAGATTTGGCCAGTAACTTTATATTGGATTTACTCTTTATTTGTAGATAAGAAAGTACATTTAATATAATTAAAAAGATGCACTAACAATATTCATTGTTTGAAAAGCCTTCATTAGTCTTCATTAGGTCCCATTATATAATCTATTAATTTTCTTAAAAACAGTGTATTGTTTGTAGTGTTGTGCTTCGATCCTTGCCTATAAATAGAGGGGGGTCAAAGAATAGGCTTAAGATGTATGAAATCATTGTCACAAATTTTCTATTTTCTAGCAATAAGAAATCTTTGAGCCTTGCTCTCTCTCTCTCTCTCTCTCTACAATTCATTTCCTCATAGTCATTCCTGATAGTAGAGTTATGATTCTATCCATAAAAAAATTTGAAACTAAATTTCTAAAACATGCAATATGCCCGAAGCCAATAGACCGGTGCCAAGGCATAACACCCAAGCACCTTGGCGACACCATCGCGGTGCCTAGGCGCCACTTCTTCCTGTTCGACAAAATGAGCTAAATCGCCCCAATTTATGTCATTTTCGCACAAGCTCCTCCTCGACTCTTCTCTGGTGATTTAGAGGCGATACTAAGGACTTCCATTCCCCTTAAATTTGTGTGGAGAGTGGAAATGACCTCCCTAAAGTAAATTTCCATTTCTCAATCTTGCATTTGAGTTATTCATCTGGGAAACTTTTGGTTTTTTTTAAAAGTACGAGAAGAAGAATAGGAATTTCTTGGGGAGAGTTTGATTCAGCTCTTAACAAGCACATTGAGTTATATACATCAATCAATTGATCTCGTTCCACTGAAATTTGCATAACTTATCTTTCTTATGGCACCCAAAACCAAAGGAGGTAAAAACAAAGTTTCTTTTGAAAGAAAGAAGTTTGTTAGCTCCAAAGCTCGGGAGCGATATTACGACCTCTTAATATCAAAGAAGGTAATAACTGAGAGAGGATCTATTAATCCCGGGGAGAGGTGTAAAGAAAAATTAAGAGTAAGAAGTGGGAAAAATTATGCCATAATATCTCTGTTGCTATGATAGATGTAGTAAGAGAATTTTATTCTAATCTACTTGAAGCTCGGGATGGATTTGTTTTTGTGAGAGAAAAGTATGTGGACATTTCTCCTTCTTGCATTAATGCATATGTTTTTGTGAGAGAAAATTATGTGGACATTTCTCCTTCTTGCATTAATGCATATTTGTCTTTGATTAATATCTCTTATTGTACATATTCCTTTACTGGCTTCCTAATTCTTAACTTGAAAAAGCAAAGAAATTTTTAACTCACGGAAGAGGAGATTGGAAATTCAATAATGGAAGTCCAATCAAATTTCTTGCCTCTAAATTAAATGGAATATCTAAGGCTTCGCACTTCTTCATTTCAGTCAAATTACTTTCTTCCACGAACACTGGTGAAGTAACTATGAATCGTGCCCTCTTAAATTATTGTATTCAAAAAGATGATCCTATTAATGTAGGTTCTATTATTCATTATTCTATAGTGAATACCAAATAGGTAAGATCATATCTTGGTTTGGGGCATCCATCTATTATCTTTTCTTTATGTCAACATGCAGAAGTTGCTGTTAGTAGCAAGGTGGAGATTCTTCGTCCCTCAAGGCCAATCTTCGCATAAAAAATTGAGTTATATAGATGACATACATATGTTGTGAAAGAATCAGTTATGGGGCAGCTTAGTTCTGTTACTTCTTATCTACCATGCCCTCCTACTCAAAAGGATATATTTGAACAACATTTGGAAAGAGTAGGGGATGACACTACAATAATTCATGGCGATGTATATAGATTAACCAAGCATATGTCACACTTGGATTGACAAAACAAAATCGATATGATCATCGTGCCAGTTTCGAGCTCTATAAGTAGAAATGTATAAAAAAATCAGTAATTAGGGGGAGACAACTCTGTGGAGTTCCCAATGTGTCCTCGTTACCGGTTATAAGAGTAGGGCAGGCTAATGGAGGAGGATTCAGAGGAGGAAGCTGATCATGGTGGCGATGATGATGATGATGATGAATGTGAGGATTTTTTTTTGATGTGGATGTACTAGAGTTTCTTTATTTTTCTTGCTACTATGCTGATGTGCTTTCTTTAAATTTTTTTGTTGTGCTGGACATTTTTTCTTGCTGATGCAATGGATTAGTATTTGTTGTTGCTTTGGACTATATATGAAATTATCTGTTGTAATATTGTAGTTCTTTTTAATGTAAATTTCATGTTAAACTTGTGGAACTGAGATTCACTTACTGCTGCATACTTGTTTTTTTCTGTTTATACATGTATATTTTTTATGACTGGCTCATGTGATAGAAAGTAAATCAGTTCTATTTTATCCTTGCTTATATTAATATTTTATATTTTTATACATGTTAAAAATCAAGTGAGAGGGGGGGGTGTCAATATCTCTTAAAAGCTCAAATTTATTTATCCTTGGTTACTTGTATTTTAAATTTGTTATGATTTAATAGAAATTTGAGGTATGTCGTGTTAACTTGAAATCATTACAATTTGGAGTAAGGAAAATATAATATATTTTTTAAAAAAATGTATGTAGATAAGTCTATACAAGTATGAAGTGAACTTATGGTTTAACTGGTACAAAAATGGTTTGACTGTTTATTTTTACAAAGAGCTATATATTTGTTAACTGAAGTATTCTTAGAAATATACTTCATGAGAATTTAGTCTCCAGTAAAATCATAAGTCTTAATTATTACATATTTTCTTTGAAAAAATCTTTAAAAAGTGAAAGAGTGGTTACAATATAGAGAGTAAACAGCAGAATTCAAAACTGTTAAAGGTCTATCTAACGATAGTAATCTTCTTTAAAGTAAATCTAAGGACTAAAAATAAACATCCCAGGCAAGATAAAAAAAATAGATTAAAAGAAAAATATTAAGGGAGGAGAAGCTTGAGGGGAAGTCTTATCAAAAATTGGTTTCACTAGATTCTTTTTAAAGTTGGAACATATTACATTTCTATGCTTATGTGTATTCAAAGTGAATGTGTATGTTTCTTTTTTTTAAAAAATAGAGTACTTAAATTTTATTTTAACACCATCTAAATTACTTTAGTTAGCAAGCATTTAATCTTTTGTAAATTGAATAGAAAATCAGGTTTTTCTAGTTAGATGAAAAGTTTACATATACCTATGAATAGACTGGTTTGTTAGAACTAATCTAAATTTATTTTATGCATTTCTCAAAGAAAAATTATGGATAATTTTAATGAATCCCATTCCATCTAATTAATAAAATTGATTTTTAAAATTCTAGTGTTACTTGATGACAAGTAACGTTTAAGTTTGGAGGATTTTAATAGGGCTTAAAGCATGCTTAATTTCCTTTCTTTTTGCACCTATTTATGGATGAAATTGAACTGTAAAGAAGGGTGTTTTTATGTTTTTTTTTGCAAGTACAACATGTGGGATAACTTGAACGAAGTGAAGAAGAAATGGAGCGAAGCAGAGGTTAATTAGAGCAGAAGAGCACTGACGCCTAAGCTACAGCCTTTGAGGGCCGATGTGCTCCTCCAGGTTCCTTGGAGCCAGCCCTGTGTCGCCAAGGCGCCACTCCCCTCTTTCGCAAACAGAGGACTTAGAGATTAGGTGTCAGCCCTATAGTGTCAAGCACTAGAACTGCCTAAGACATCAAAGTGAATGTGTATGTTTCTTTTTTTTTAAAAATAGAGTACTTGAATTTTATTTTAACACCATCTCAATTACTTTAGTTAGCAAGCATTTAATCTTTTGTAAATTGAATAGAAAATCAGGTTTTTCTAGTTAGATGAAAAGTTTACATATACCTATGAATAGACTGGTTTGTTAGAACTAATCTAAATTTATTTTATGCATTTCTCAAAGAAAAATTATGGATAATTTTAATGAATCCCATTCCATCTAATTAATAAAATTGATTTTTAAAATTCTAGTGTTACTTGATGACAAGTAACGTTTAAGTTTGGAGGATTTTAATAAGGCTTAAAGCATGCTTAATTTCCTTTCTTTTTGCACCTATTTATGGATGAAATTGAACTGTAAAGAAGGGTGTTTTTATGTTTTTTTTTGCAAGTACAACATGTGGGATAACTTGAACGAAGTGAAGAAGAAATGGAGCGAAGCAGAGGTTAATTAGAGCAGAAGAGCACTGACGCCTAAGCTACAGCCTTTGAGGGCCGATGTGCTCCTCCAGGTTCCTTGGAGTCAGCCCTGTGTCGCCAAGGCGCCATTCCCCTCTTGCGCAAACAGAGGACTTAGAGATTAGGTGTCGGCCCTATAGTGTCAAGCACTAGAACTGCCTAAGACAATTTTCTATAGTTGATTCACACGATCCAGATAGTTCAAATGAGCATATATGGACGTATTAAGAGATGGAACAAGGGAGAAGAAGGTGAGGATAGTGCTAATTGTTGCTTAAGTCCTAAGGGAAAACCTTAGGAGTTCTTAGGGAAAAAATTTGTATTTTCATTGAACTTATATTGAGATATTGATGAGGATTGAGAGATTGTTTAAGGGAGATAATCACCATTGCAGGAGGCATTTGAGGATTCTTTGTAGAGGTTTCTTCGTCAATTTTTACAAGAGAAAA
>NW_018164602.1:424389-425077 GCF_001263595.1 Phalaenopsis equestris | reverse complement strand
TATATATATATATATATATAGTGTAGCTAGAGCCCGATCCGCCTCCCTGTTCCCAATCGCGAAAGATCACGACCGCGATCTTACAGTTTCGCGAACTGTTTCTTTTTCGTGAAGCGAAGCTTTGGTTCGCCTCCCGCCTCTTCAATCGCAAACCGTATGCGCCAACCGCTCCCGCCTTTATCTGTTGTGAAGCAAAACATCACTTCGCTCCTTCCTGTTCACGATAAAAGGCATTGAGAGGTGGCTTTCCTTCAGTTTTGAATTCACGCCCTTTTGTGGCAAAATGATGAAGAAAGAAGAAGAAGAAGAAGATTATTTTCCATTGATTTCTTTTTGGAGGCTTATGACAGAACAGAAATTGAGTTTATTTCTCTTGTAAGTTTATCTTCTTTGGTGTATCTCAATATAGAGCTTCTTCAGTGTATCTCGGTGTAGAGAGAGAAGAAGAGAGAGCAACGAAGTGAGAGATTTCTCTTTTAAGTCGAGACGATCGACTGATGTAAATTCCTCAAATAGTAAAATCCTCTGCAACTTCATGGACGTAGGCAATTTACCGAACCACGTAAATCTATGTGTTTCACTGTGTTAATATTTTCTGGTGTGAATTTTTTTATTCTATTTTTCGCTTCGCCGATCTTTCTCCTATTTGATTCTTATATATATACCACAACAACCGGTATATCTCACA
>NW_018164602.1:402355-424019 GCF_001263595.1 Phalaenopsis equestris | reverse complement strand
CGTGTTCTGTTGGTAGAGCAGCCTCTCTGAAGGTTGTAAGTTCTTGTGGTCTGGGATTTTGATTCGCCCCGAGTGTATGGTGTGGTACTCGAATTATAAGCGCACGAGGGATAGCCAGAGCTCATATCATAGCCTCCGGCCATTCATATATGTATTTATGTATATGCATACATATGCATGTATACATCTACATGTGTATATGTATATGTATACATCTACGTATCTATAAATATACATAAATACATATAAGTACATTATAATTATGATAATTAAACTATAATTAGAAAACCCATAAATTAGCCATATTTTAATGTGGTATTATTTCAGTTTTATAAATATACAAATTTAGAATTGAGGTGTTAGATTTATAAATATATAGAAATTGTGTGTTATGTAAGTAAATATTTTTTCACAAGTTACCAAAAATCATATCTTTTTATTTCTTTCGAATACGGCTCTTAAATGGAGAAATTATTCCATGCGGACGGCTTATACAGAGATGCATGCACCGTCTGATCTCAACCGTTGTTTTTATCTATTTTTTAAAAACAAAAAAACAAAACACTGATCTCAACCGTTGATCATAGTTTTTATCTATTTTTTAAAAACAAAAAAACAAAACATGGGCCCACCGAAATATAATCATTGACCCACCGAAATATAATTTTGGTCTGATCAACGGTGGAGATCGGACGGCGCATGCATCTTTGCATACGTCATCCGTATGGAATAATTTTTCCTCTTAAACGACCCAATCAATAGTTAGGGATCATGTCGTGCGAGCAACAAATTTTCAATTTTTGTAATTCGATCACGATTTCAGAATTAAAATTATATTTTATAATTTGTTTTCAATTCAAAATATTATTAAAAATATTTAAAATAATCACATAATAGTAAAATAAACAAGAACATATAATCTGTTTCATTTTTTCAAAAGAAATTTTAACGATATATATTTGAAGGGCATTTTAACAATATATATTTGAATAACTTTTATAATTGCATGCATAACACTTGAAATCCTCTATAGAATCAAAAGCAACACTATTTGTTGAAGAAAAAATAGGACCGCTCGATACCTGAGGAAAAACCAAGAACTGTACAGCCAAACACTTGAAGAAAACCAAGAACTGGACTGCCGAATAGGAATAAACTATAAATGCCGAACACCTTCTTGACAGTCGAAGGAGAGTGAAACCACAACATGGAAGAAAACAGAGAAAAAAAACGAAAAACTATAGAAAAAATAATGTGCAAACAAGAAACAAGAACAACAAAGAGTTACGTGGTTCGTTACATAATACTTACATTTACGGGAGGGAAACCAATCATCAAATCCACTAAGGCAATAAAGAAAAATTACAAGGCTTTTACATTGAGGAATGAGCTCTCATTTTGCCATGATCTCTCTCTCAAATCTCCTCGATACAAGATCTTCAAGATTAATAAGCTCTCATATTGTCATGTTCTCTCTCTCGAATCACCTCGATACAAGATCTCCAAGATCCTCCCCCTCAATTCTTGAAGCCTCTCATCTTCTTTCTCTAATCAATTGATTTGTCTTTCTTTGATTCACTCTTCTCTACAACCCTCCAACATTTATTTATAACAAAATGAGACCTCCCAAGTAGACCCTGTTCATCAATTGGAAGCTTCTATGAGGCTTTAACAACTTCTATGAAATACGAGTTTGTCATTGCCTTAGTTAGCCAATTGTGAGTCATTACAACACTACTATTAACTTCTAAAAGTGAAAACACATTTTTATTTAAAACTTAAGACATCAAAAAGCTATAAATGTAAATATCAAACCTAAGTTATTGAATATATAAATACATAAGATTTGTATGTTGTTCATGTAAATTTCTTTATATTTCATTAATATCGTGGAATAAGGTACAAGTAACACAAATAAAAGCCCAACAGAAAAAAAAAATAAATTAAATAAAAAAAATTCTCCCTATCGTCAAAGAAGGCTAGAGATTTTCCGTTGAATATAGCAAATAAATAAATAAATAAATAAATAAATAAATAAATAAATAAATAAATAAAAGAAATTACCAAGGGATTTACCGGGTCACTCTTCACTACTAAATTGACTGTTTGTCTTATTACAATATCTCGCCAAAAGAAAATGCCTTTTTAGCTGGTGAATCAAATTAATTTGAATTTAATTTGTTGAATGTCTTTGGAACTGACAATAAAATAGCCCTCCAACTAAGGCTGTTAAAATGGCTCGTTGTTCGCGAACAGCTCGTGTTTGGCTTATTCGCTAAGTTAACGAGCTGAAAACGAACAACACGAAGAAATATTTGTTCGTTCATGTTTGGCTTGAAATATTACTAATCAATTATATATATATGTTTAATAAGTAGTATTTTTAAAAATTTTAATTGACTACGAAGCTACAAAGATTTATAATCAATTAAAAGTATTAATTAAAAAATAGAATAAAAATTATTAAATTAGATTCAAATGCTGTTTTAAATCTTGCCCCAATCATTAATATCTTATGACCGTGTGGTTAGGGTTATCAAAATGACTCCTTTGTTCGTGAACGCCTCGCGTTCGGCTCGCTTTCGGTTCGCTAAGCAAACGAGCCGAACACGAACACACTTTTTAAGCTCGAAATATAAACAAACCGGACACGAGCTGTGCCTGGGCTCGCTCGTGACACCCCTACATCCAACAGCTACCTCCAACAGCGTATCAAATAACATTAATTGTGCCGATGAATTTAAAATATATTTTTTTTTGTTTTGATTTAATGTCATTAAGAAAAAAAAATAAATTATTTTTCTTAAGAAAAAGTAAAATATATGCTTTTATGAGCAACCTTACTGGAAAAAAAATTAAATTAAATTAAGCTGTATAAATCAAAATCATTTAGCTTATATTAAAATATTTTTTTGCACAAAAAAATCGACTTTTACAACTGTGAGCGTGTGTTCTGAAACAAGGAACTTTATCGTATCATGCAAACCAACCTTCACGTCACTTGTTAGACTAATATATATATATATATATATTGAAATCGGTATTTGGAAGAGGTCCAAATACCGATTTCCCATGCGCTAGGCCTCATGATGAGAGTCCGCATCATGTGTCTAAATATTCAAGAACCTGGTATCGTTGGGGATCAAACCCGTGACCTGAGGGGACTTATAGTGAACCCCACCAACAACAGGCCACGGCTTACGACGGACGGATGCACGCACGCACGCACACACGTATAAAAAGTGCACACAACTCATTTGGAGGCCTTGCTGGTAACTCTTGATTTTTGAACTATATTGGATATTCATTGTGACAAGATGAGTGCAAGCCTGTGATTTGATTAGGACAAAAAGGCTAATAAGGCGTTTATAATGCCCTTATGTCTATTGCAGGTGAACTATAAGTTATTTATTGTCTACTAACTCTTTTAGTTTGGCCATGAATTATATTTATGACCCATAATTTTTTAGGTGATAATTTATTATAAATATTGTGGGATAAATTTAAGTATTACTGTTTTATGCCACTATTAAGGTTCAAAGCATCTCTACGTTGTCCATCCAAAAATATTCAATCCACGCTCAAGACAAAAAGTTATATTAGCTTAAGGTTTAAACATAAACATTCGCTACAAGATTTAGGTTTTTTTCGAAGGCCACAATCCGTTGGTTAGGATATGGAAATTCATCGTTTTTAATGTTACTGATGGTGTTAAGCTCGTAGGTAAAACGTTTGTCGGTAATTCCAAAAACTAACTGATTTTCCGATTGTATAAATTTGCTAACGGCTATCCGATAATTTAATGTCGTAGCCTTTTTTTTGAGAAAAATGGAGTTGTTGGTAATCGTTGGTTCGTATCGTTGACGGTTCGTCCGTTGGACAGAGCGACGATATATACGTCTGAAAGTGTCGCACCCGTCGGTTTTTTGAATGAGGCAAAACTGTCGATTATACGACGTTTATGCATCGTTTTTTATAACTGGCGGGGTAACCGTCGAAAAAGTGTCGCACCTGCCGGATTTTTGAAGCACGTAAAACCGTCGGTTATACGCCGTTTGTGCATCATTTTTTATAACCAACGGGTTAACTATCGGAAAAGCGTCGCGGCCGCCGATTTTTTTACCAACGTAAAAACCGTTGGTTTAGCATCATTCAAGTTTCGTTTTGATAACTAACATGTTAACTATCGAAAAAATGTCACATCCGTCGGTTTTTTGATGCAGTTAAAAACCAACAGTTAAGCATCATTTATGCGTCATGTTTTATAACCGAAGGGATAGCTGTCGTAAAAGTGTCGTGCCCGTCATTTTTGTGTGACGCATATTGATCATCAATTATGTGCCGGATAGACATCAACAAAAATATCCATCGGTTAGCCGTCGGTTTTACCTACAGATGATTTTGAAACAGTCACATTACCAACAAAAAATCATTGGAAACATGTAGCATTAGGAAGAAAAAACAAAATTTTTCTTTTATATTTACATTACGACACATACTATCAGAACATTTAATATACAATTCCAAGCATGAAAAGAAATAACATAGCCCTCAAACAGTAATTTATCCAATCAAATAAGAAAATAAATAAAATTTATTTACTCTAAAATATGTTCATTACTTTTCACAGAAAAAATATATGTCCAAATGCACATAAATATAAGAAAAAAAGAAAAAAAAAGCCTCTTCTAATCATCCTCCTCTATCTCATTAACCTCATCGTCATCGTCCTTCACTGCTTTCTCCTCCTCCAATGTTGTCGCTGCCTTGTCAAGCTCCCTCATCCACTGCCGGAAGAAGTCCAACACAGCCTTCAGCTTGGCCTCCATGTTGGCCAACAACTCTGACCACATTTGAAAAAAGCGAGTCTCAATCTCGGTAGAGAATGCCGCAACACACCTGGAGATCTAGTCATTCTGTGCGATAAAGGTAGAAGCTGCATATGTAATGGTGGAGGGGTAAGCGACTTAGGCAAACCTTTGTGACCCGAGCTCATAGAATCGACCTTTCTTCTTCTCTCCAACAGCCTCCCTGCACCGGTTGTACTCGGAAGGATCATGTTCGTGGATCATAAGTAGTTACACTCAGTTAAATTTAACATTTATTAACATCAAGCTAGTTTAGCTCGTCAATTATCTAGGTCACACAAAATCTATCGTCAATCTAGGACTAGTCGGACCACCTTCTGTGGGTGTGCTCATGTACATCAGCAATGGAGGGCTCTCGTCCAATTTCTACAGTCTGTCTATAAAACAAAATAGTTATAATACATCTTTGAACTATAGAAAAACTTATAGAATAAATGAAATATTATCAGCCTCCGCTTGTATTTCATATTTGGGAGCACCCCAACAATTTACTTGGAGGGCCACATGCCTCCGCAGGCCAACCTCCTGTTCAGCTTTGCCTGCTCCCTCTTCTTCTAGTAGTCCAGAGAATCTCAGGCCCTAACCAGCGTGGCAAAAACATCATCTTCGAGCCAAATATGAAGTTGTCGCGATTTCTGGATATCGCTAAACATGTCCTAGAGGTGATCGCTACCTTCGCGCTGAAAGTTGTGGGGATGTGTGCTTCGTGCTCAAGACGTCAGGAGAATCGTGTATGCAAATATTTTAGAGATTATATTCGATTGATAAATATATCAAAATAACATGAGTTATTTGTGAACGATACTTACCGCAAACTCTTGAAACCAAAGATCTCGAAGGCCTCAAATTGAAATCGAATAGTGCGGCAAGGATCTTGTCTAAAAGGGGCGAGTTCAATTTCATTTCAAATGTACAAATTTATCAAGTGTTCCTCAACATTTTAAAGAACAAGACATAGCAATCAAGTTGTGTTATAGACATAAAAATGCGTGAAGTTGTATTATTAGCAATACGAAGTATTCATATGCAAAATTGTTTCTCTAAAACTTACTTTTCATTTGTTAACGACAACAAAATAATTCAAGTGAAAGAATACTTTGCAGAGCAATAAAAGCTTACCTTTCTGATCATGACTTCTGTTTGAAATATCCTGAAGACAAAAATAGCACAATCAAAAGCACAAAAATGAAGAATTCCTTAGCAAGCCCGTTTGGGACAAAAATAGCACAATCAAAAGCACATAAAAATATTTTTTTTTGTGCTATTGAATTATTGAAGATTTTCTAGTTATTGTGTTTTAATGAAAGCGCTATTTAAAAATTTTAACTAACATGTTAACTATTAGTTAACTTGTCATTTCTTTACTATCTTCTATTACTGCGCCCCTAATCATACAATTTTCTCTCTTATAATATTTGTTAGCTTGCTCTGAATCTTTATGGTTGCATAAAAATTTGGTACTTTTTTAATAGATTCTACACTAGATCTTGCACTATTTATTAAGGTTATGTTTTTCCTGTTTAAGAATTCTTGTATTCTAAATTTGGTTGTTTGGTTTGGCAATTTACTCTATTAGTTGGTTTGCTATTTTGTTTTTGTGCTCCGAGGTACTTTTGGAATGCCTTTCATCCTTAGTGCTTTAATCTATTTTAGTTCTTTTTGGGATTGTTGTTTTTACATTGGAAGTGTTGGATTTCTATTGAAATATTTAAGTGGATACTACACTAGGTCTTTAGTAATTTTACTTCAATCTATTGTTTTACCTACTACTTTCTCTATAACATATACTTTACTTGGTTATAGTTTTATGTTGCTTTGGTTCTGCTCTAGTCTTTTTATGGATTCTACACATACTTTTATGAAATCATTTTTTTTTTCGGGTTGCCTCTCAACTTCACTACGAGTTTTGTTAATTTTTTTTTTTTTCACGTTAATCTGATTTAACCTCTATCATGAAGCTTCTTTTTGAAATGATACTACACTTAGTCTGTGTAGTTCTTTTAAGGAATGTTAGTTTTCTTGTGGTGATATTGTTGCAGTTTTGTTCATACAATGTATTTTTAGAAGCTATGATGAAAGCCAAATCTATAGTGGCTTAACTAGCTGAATATATGAAGACTTAGTGCATCTTAATTTAGAATCTTATTATAAATACTTGAGCTTTGGTGACTACTTTCAATGAGAATGCCCCCTATTTCATCTGCCAATTATGAAATGCACTTACATGCTTCCTTCAAAACTATATGTACTATTCTTTCTTTCTATTGTTTATCATTGCCTCACACAACCTACATATTTCTAAATTGTATATCTCTGAGTTTATGAAAGCTATGTTTGGAAAATCTCATACACTAAGCAGTACCCACCAACTTACTTAATAGCTTTGGATGGAGTGCCATGCCTTTGAAAAATATTTTTTAGCTTCTACTTTTTGATCTTCTCTTTATTTATCCTTTTCTAACTTCTATTCTCATTTTACAAATATTTTTTTATGTTATTGAACTATTGAAGATTTTCTAGTTATTGTGTTTTAATGAAAGGTGGGTATGACCCTCATCTCTCTAATAATCTATGTAAAGCATCTTCAGACAATGCCTAAATCCATATGCTTTGAATGAATTACTAAGTCCATATGCTTGCATGTGGCACAATACCATCATTAAAACATTTATTAAATCATTACAAGTAAAGATTGCTAATTATGTTGTGTTGTTGTATAAAATAACATAAACTCTAAGTAAGCTTCAATAATATAGAAAAATTAATCATGATTTACAAACTACCTAATTCAGATCAAATATCTCACCATCATGACTTTATTATGAACTAAAAATCCCAAGTGAGCATATGTTGTTCATCAGCAATTCAATCAGCTTAAAAGTACCTGCAATGTATTGACAAAATTAATTTGAATGGCATTATAATGAAAGAAAAACTCGATTATGGTTTTTGTTAATATATAAATTTAAATATTATTCATGAATTTTCTTCAATTTAGCCAGCGAACATATGCTACAGCCAAGGAACAAATTACAGCGAATCAAACAGATAACAAAGCCAGCGAACATATGTTACAGACAAGGAACAAATTACAGCGAATCAAACAGATAACAATATGAACATGCACAACCAGTTGATGATATATAATTAAATATCATGCACTTATCAGATATTTCGTCCATGAGAATTTGGTTTGAGCTATTACAAATATATCAGTTTACTGTTTAGATAAGTAATTGCATTTTTCTTTCCTCTACTTCAAACTTAAAAAATATTGTATAGAGACAATTTAAGAGCGGTGTTGGTTTTTTTGAAAATATATACATGAGAATTTAGTTTGAACTGATTCAAATATCTCAATTTGCTTATTAGATCATTAACTGCATTTTCCTTTCCTATTCTTCAAACTTAGAAAGGATTTTACGAAGAAAATTTAGGCGCAATTTTAGTACATTTGAAAATATATTTATGAAAATTTTATTTTAGCTATTATAAATATCTCAGTTTACTTATTAGTTCAGTAATTACATTTCTCTTTCCTCTTATTCAAATTTGTTAAGAATTGTATGGAGAGAATTTAGTAGCAGTATTGATTCTTTTGAAAATATATCCATGATAATTTTAATTTGCACAATTGTAAATATCTCAGTTTACTTGTTACATAAGTAATTGCATTTCTCATTCTTCTTCCTCAAATTTGGAAAGGATTGTAAGGAGAGAATTTAATAGCAATTTTAATTATTTTGAAAATATATCCATGAAAATTCTGCTCGAGCTATTGCAAATATCCCAGTTTACTTGTTACATAAGCAATTACATTTTCTTTTTCCTCTTCAAACTTGGAAAGGATTCTAAAGAGAGAATTTATGAGCATTGTTGATTTTTTTGACAATATATTCAAGAAAAAATTTTTTAAGCTATTGAAAATGCATCACTTTAATTGTTCGATAAGAAATTGCATTTCCCTTTCCTCATTTGCAAGCTTAGAAATGATCGTAAGGAGAGAATTAAGAACAGTGTAGGTTCTTTTAAAAATAACCTATATTGTTCATGAGAATTTGGTTCGGACTAATGCAAATATCTCAGCTTACTTGTTAGATTATTAGTTGCATTTTTCTTTTCTCATTTTCAAATTTGGAAAGAATTGTATAGCGATAATTTTGGAACAGTGTTGGTATTTTTGCAAACATATCCATAAAAATTTGGTTTAAGTTAGTGTAAATATCTTAGCTTACTTGTTACATAGATAATTGCATTTCCCTTTCCTCTTCTTCAAATTTGGAAATGTTTGTAAGGAGAAAATCTAGTAGTGTTGGTTATTTTGAAAATACATCCATGATGATTTGATTTGAGCTATTGTAAATATCTCAGTTTACTTGTTACATGTGTAATTACATTTTCATTTCCTCTTCTTCAAACTTGAAAAGAATTGTAAAAAACGAACTATGAGCAGAGTTGGTTCTTTTGAAAATATATCCAAGAAAAACTGTTGATGCTGCTTTTCCAATAAGTGTTTGATTATTTTGCATTTTATGGAGACTATTAGAAGCACTGTTGGTTCTTTTTAAAAAATATACTTGAAATTTTTTTTTGAGTTGATGCAAATATCTTTATTTAGATATCAGATCAGTAATTGCATTTTTTTTTTTTGGATAAGCAATTTTTTGAAATAATTATGAGCATTGATGGTTCTTTCGAATATGTATCCATAAAAAAAACCATGTCGAGCACATGCAAATATCAAAGTGTAGATTTTATGCAAGTACAATTGCCCATTGAGTTGTCAGCTTTGAATTTTTTGGCTGCCATACATTTCTTATTTGGAATGTATAGTAATGCGATGGTGGAAGATAAAATTAAAAGGCTCAACCTGTTACCATTTGTCAATTGCATAATTGACAATTAGTATTTGAGACAAATAATATCAAGCCTTGAAGCCTATGTGACAAAATTGGTGTTAATTAATGGAGCCTTCTCTGATTAATTGAACTTGTTGAGCTTTAAGGGTGTGTTTAGGCTATTGTTATTTAACATATAAACTGAGATACGTGCATCAGTACAAAGTAATTTTTCCTGAATATATTTTCCAAAGAACTAATGATGCTCCTAAATTCTCACCATACGATATTTCTAAGTTTGAAGAAGATGAAAAAGAAACGCAATTACTTATCTAACAAGTAAACTGCAATATTTGCAATAGCTCAAATCAAATTCTCACGAATATATTTTTTTAAAAAACTGACAGTACTCATAATTCTCTCCATAAAAGGATTTTTTATATTGAAGAAGAGGAAAGACAAATGCAATTGTTGATCTAACATCTATGTGCATATATTTGGGGAATGGTTAATAAGTATTTATAATGAATTATGTGATGGTGCTTAGTTTCTGGTCAATTATGTAGGGTTGGTGGTTTGGTGCTTGGCTCACAAATTTGTTGGGTTTCTACACATGGGTTCTACATTGACCTGATTTTCGAAATGTGAGGGTGTAAAGCATTTTATTTTGAAATGTTGTGTAGATCAATGATGGAAAAAAAGCAAAGGGCTCAATCGATCACCAATTGCCAATATTTGTGATAGATATTATTTGGTCTTAGATCACATATGTCACGATTGACACAGATATTACGTGGTCTTAAAGTTTGAATGGTACAATTGGTGATTTTGGATGGAGCCTTCTTTGATAACTTAATCTCACTGAGTTCTACCTTGAATATCTTATTTTTTACCGAATTTTATTTTAGTTTTTATAAAATTTTTTAATTATTTACTAGTCCAAATATTTTAATTATATTATAGATCAAATGAGTAAACAAAAGAAATGTGAGTTATCTAATATTTGGGATAGAGGGACAACGATCACATTCTATGATTTGTGTTTGAGAGAGATAGAGATTGAGAATAGGTTAACCACGCAATTCAACAAGAAGGGTTAACAAAACACCACAAAAAACTTTTATGAAAAAAACAAGTAGACTGTATGACAAAACTCAGTTGAAAAATAAATGAGATTAACTTAAAAAAGAGAAATTATGAAAAGAGCTTAAAAGAGAGGCTACTGGATTAGACTGAGACTCTGTTAAGAAAACAGTTGATGCGTCAGAATAGTGGCGGGATAAAATTTTAGTAAGAAGACAATGTTTTATTGAAAAATGATTTTATTGAAATGCAGCTTCTTTAAAATCGATTTTCATTAATTGAATGTACTGCCCAATGTAAAAAAAATAAAACTTAGAGGCATTGACCCGGAGCTAAAGGAGAAATTTGAAACTATGTTCATCGGTGTTGTGGCAACAAGCATCAATGTCTGGGCTACAATAGAGGACCCCACCCAGAATTTGGATGAGCCTAAATGTGCTCATTCCAATGAGGTCCAGGCGAAACAACTGGAGGACCGAGAGCAAGGCGAGTCTAGTCAGTCCAAAGCGTCCTGGGCCTCTAAAGGGATAAGAAAATCAATACTGTAACGCCACTTATCCGAGCAGATCTCACAACTAGTAACTAACGGCACCAGCATCACATCTAATGCTCATACAACTCTGCATGGATACCCGACTACTATAGATGTTGTGAAGTTGTTGGACACTATTCCAAAGATTTTTTGTGAAATGCCCCTCTACTTGTTTGCTGTAAAACTTTTGGAGGATTGAAATAAGCGGGAGACTTTCTTAGCCCTGATGCCGGAATGGTGAATTCCTTACATCCGATATTTTTTAGAGAATCAAACTACCTAATTGTATTTTCTTTTTTATTACTATTTCAAATTTCTCGTTTATAATAATTCATATTTCCATGATGAACTATGGATTGTCTCATATTTAGGTGTCATTTCGGTATTAATGAATTTACGTATTTGTAGAGTTTTTATTAAGATTCATTCAACTAGTTACCTACACTTCTGTCATAACAGGTTCTTATTAAATTCTAACATGCAGTTTTTAAATAGATAGACCGCCAAATGAAGAGAAAATTATAGATAGTCGATAGAGCAATGATTCTGACCACAACAATTTGTGTCATCAATGAGTATTACCAGAAAAACCTGTGCAAGATAACTCATGTGTCATCATCATTTATGGGTGACAAATAATTTGGTGAACTACTCGAAGCTCATCCAAGCAGAATTCATAGCATCTTCCAGATGTCGAAAAATATTTTCTGCGATTTGTTCAACTAATTGCAGTCGCATTACATCCCAAGAAGTTCTAGCCATTATGTTTTTTATTGTGTCACACAATGAGTACATTCATGCTCTTTTGAGCGTTTCTAACACTTCACAAAAACAATTAACAAATATTTCAACATCTTTTTTAACTCTTTGGTGACCCTTAAACCATGCTTTTGCGTAAATACCACGAGAAATCCGTAGCGATCTGAGATACAGGCTATTCTTTAAGGTATTTGTATCTCTGTCTATTCTAACAATATTATATTAAAAAATAAAAATAATGGTCTAATAAGTTTTTTTTTTTTTAAGATTGTATCGGGGAATTGACAGCATACATGTCGATGCATGCGTGAGCAATGATTAAAAGATAGGATATATAGGACGGTGTGGGGCTGCTACACAGAATATCTTAGTAGTGTGTGATTTCAATATATGTTTTACGTTCGTGATGACTGGCTAGGAAGGGAGTCCTCATAATAGTCGAATTTTTAAATTTACAATCTGATGACGTACATACACATTTCCAATTCCTCTCAAAGTTTAGTACATTTAAGACATTACACGAATCTTTGCACTTTGGGATATGCATTCATGATGTTATTATTCAAGAAAATATTACCTCATGATATTCATTACAAAGAGTTTCTTAAAGCCATTTCCAAACATGATGTATCACCTTCCTGATTTTGAGTGTGACAACTAATATTAGAGAGAGAAATGAACTCTTCAATAAAAAACACTCATCATTACAAAGTGTTATCGAGAGAGCATTCGATGTATGGAAATACTCCGAGATATGCCGACATACTCCAAAAAAACAGGTCAAGATAGTTGTTGCAAAAACAACACCCTAATTTTATACGAAAACATCCATCCTGAGATGATATTGATTTCAAGATCTTAGATGAAAATCTTCCCTACATGCTTGAGGAAGCATTCGAACATCGGGTTGGACATTCACTACCCAATGAGGAAGTTGGTACGACAAGTACTACACATTTGAGGGAGAAGACATGAAATAGATGATCCTACTAACATAAGAGATAATAGATGCTTTGGTGAACACATCAATAATATTTATGTAGCATTACTTGCTAACTTCTTGTTGATAATTTTTATTTTAGCTGTATGTTAGATTTGTAGATGTATAATTTTTTAAATCATTGTAACATTTGTATCAAAGCTTTCTTGATTTGTCATTTTTACATTTTGTTTTTATTATAAAACTATTTAATTTTGTTAATGTTTCTATCGCGTATCACTTTTTTGTCAATTGAAGCCATAATGTATTATAATCACAGGAAATACGAGTTCAAGAGCATCAGATACTTCAAGAGTTTCATCCTATCACCGTAGTACGTGGTGTGTTGATTATCAATCAAGAAGGGAAGACAGCTACGGAAAAAAATTACTGTTATTAGAAATAGGACACCTAAATATTGTAAGTATTTTCGTTGGATTGGTGACACTGATGAATTAGCTTCAGATAGTGATCGGGTCAGGAGAGATGCTGCCCTGGATAGGAGATTATCACGAAAGCTTCATAGTCAGGACAAGAAAACGAAAATCATTTGAGATTTGCTGGTTATTTTGATGATCCTTGTTAATGTAGTTATATGCATAACTGATCATTTTTTTTACACATTAGAGTATTTTGCACTCCAATGAAGTTTTTTGTGTAGCATGAGATGTTTTTATTATTCTGATGTAATTATTTTGAAAAATGCAGTTATTCTGATATGTTATATATATAATGGCAAAATAATCTTTTTCATCATAAAAATTTGCAGCACAACAAATTACCCAAACAAACTGCTACTATTCCATTAGCAGCTTTCTGACAGCACCTGAGAAGTTGCTTATCCAAAAAACAGTTTTACAGCTGCTTCTTGGAAAAACAACAGCCACCCCAAGCGTACCCTAAGAAGAGTGGATAGTAATTTTTTTCCAAAAATAGAAAATGGGGAACCATCGACCATGATTACAATTGGCAGAGGAGACATGTGATGAAAAAATAGCTATCTATTACCTGCATATGAGAGGATTCCTATGAATCTAAAACCCATGATCTGCAAGTGGCAGTGACAACAATACAACAACGACAAATCTTTATCCTACTAAGGGTAAGTTTGGGGTGACGGTGAGGTGTCGCACCACAGTTTTTTCTATCTGACAAAATTGTCTTTTGCTAGCATTCTAAAAAAACACCGGTTGAAAGCTATGTTTTCCCACTAAACCTGAGCACCTGCGGTGGCTGCTAAAAAATTATGGTTTGAATTTTTCAAAAAAAAAAAAAAATTAATAGTCATCGCCGCTTTTTAAGTTTTTTGAACAACTGCTTCTTCAACATCTTCACAGCTGCAACAACCCTAAACAGACCTCGTGGTGTCAGCTACATGAATCCTTTTTTCCATTGCGTCTTATTGAGTGTCATATTTTCATTTAATTATAATAAATTAAGATCATTTTTATGCAATATGCCCAAATTTTTTTAGGTCTACCTCTACCTTTCTTAATACCTTTCTTAAAATAATCTACCTCTACCTTTCTTAAAATAAGTCGAATCTAAAACATTTACTTTCCTAACTAAATCAGCATATGGTCAACGTTTAATGTGACCAAACCATCTAAGATGACTCTCCATAAAATTGTTAGCTGCTGGAGCTACACCGACCATTTTATGAATACATTCGTTTTGCATTTTGTCTCTAAGTGTCAAGCCACTCATCATCCACCTAAGCAATCAAATCTCAACAACACTTTAACTTAGTTTTATGCTTCGCTTTTATAGGCCAACATTCTACGTCATAAAGCATTACAAGTCTCACCACTATCTTATAAAATTTTCCTTCAAGTCTAAGCGATACTTTTCGATCACACAATAGGCTTGATGCATTCCTCCACTTCAACCATACAACTTTAATTCTACTAATAACATCCTCATCAATCACCATTACTTTGAACAATAGACCTGAGATACCTAAGACGTTCACTCAATTCAATGATTTGATAACTTATTGTTACAATTTTGCCGCTAGATCAACAACTACTAAAATTATATTCTAATTATTCAGTTTTAGATCTACTCTAACAAAGGCCTTTAAACTCTAATTTAAACCTCCATAATTCAAGTTTTTCCTTGACTCTTTCTCTGGTTTTATCCGTTGGAAGAATATCATCAGCAGAAACAATAGAGCCCGAGAAAAAGATTGCCTAAGAAATGGAAAGATTTCTACATCTGTTAAAATTCTTAATCGTTCTTAACTAAAAGAATAGTAGCAAATCAAGAACTAGATGATGACTATAACCCAAAGTTACAAGTGATTAATGTTAAGAGTAAAAGAGTATGCATTTTTCCCAACATCCTTCAGAAGGATGAGTGTAGCCATAGTACTAACATAAAGAGAAAGAATTTGATGACAGAAACCACTATCAAATATGATGGCAATACTGACGCTCTAATATCATATTGTGGGAAGAAAATTGGAAATTTTATTCACCGAACAAATTTGGTTTTTTTTTTAGCATGCAGGAAGATCAAATATGAAGAAGAAAAAAGAGATTAAATACAATAAAGAGATATAGTGTAAATCTTCTCAAATTATATAATCTTACTCTATAAAAAATTTCTAATGATATTAATTATTTCCTAAGAAGCTAGCATAATCAATGAAAAACAAAGAAAAAAAAAATTTACTCAGCTGCAATAATAAAATAATCAGTAAATAACAAAAACATATCTCTCCATCCTCTTGTCGTTATGGTTCACAGAATGCTGGAATTCCAATAAAGTCAATACCTCTTACAGCAATACATATCAAAACACATTAACAGGCAAGAACTCTTCATTAACAAAAACATTCGTTTACAGACATTTGAAATCGAAATATGCCGATCTTTGTTTGCAACATGCCAACAGCAAAAGACTAATTCAAAGTAAAATAAGATGGAGATATGTTATCTAAAAAAAATTAAGGAAAAAAAAAGGTGTACGGATACAGCAAATGCATGAAAATTAAGAAAACAAAAAACTGAAATCAGATCGAAAAAACATGGATAAATACGATGGATCCTCAACGACTGTAATTTACATATGCAACTGTTACCTTACGGGCATAGAACAGTAGCATTTCAAAACAATCAATATAAATGGCACCTTCCTGTACCAGCACACATTGAACATTCATCAGCCTTACCAGCAACATGGCTGAGGCAGCGTTGAATACGTTCATTCATCACATCCTGGACAGAAATTCAGGTTTCAAAGTTTATTTATGATAGAAGATAACGGAATAAAGACATAAAAATTTACTTTTAACTTCGGAAAATCAATTTGATTTTATACCATGAAGATCTACTTTGGAAGCAATTTTTAAGTTGAAGGCAATATAGAGAAGTATAGAGAACACTCAGAAAAATCTTGATGGTTTTATTTGATTTTAATGTGGCATATAATTGAATTCCATAACAATTGATCTGATATGTTTTAAGGCATAAAGGTGTGTGTCAAAGACAAGTTTTAGCATTGCTGCTTGAGTTCATATTTTTTATTGGATATTAATTTTATTAGGATGATGTCTACACTTATCATGTATTATTATTAGAAGATAAAGTGATGCCTAAGTGATATAGATTTAAATATTTTAGATCTATTATATAGATGAATGGGATATATGCAAGAATAAAGCATTTAGGATTCAGATTTCATAAAGCAAAATTGCTTGTCAGTGGAGCATTGGCATTGTTAGTTCATTCATATGTTGATATTTGGATAAAGATATTGTGAATTTTGAATAATTCTTTTTCTCCCTGAATATATAGATAATTCATCTATAAATAGGAGAGTACAAGAGATAAAAAGATGAATGAAATCTTCATACAATTAAGTAATTTCTATAATTATGGAATAAACATAAATACCTATAATTAAGGAATTACTCTTTTTATATTATGACTAAATATAGCAAGTACTAAATAGAATTAAAGAAATAATAATGAGCGTAATTCCACACTCCCCCTCAAGGTGGGTTGTACAGATTGTACATGCCCAACTTGTTGGTTAGCTCATCAAAACTGGACTTAGGGGGAGCCTTGGTGAGAATGTCTGCGGTTTGGTCTCTAGAAGGAGTATAGACCAATTCAATGATTCCATTGTCCACCTTCTCTGAAATGAAGTTCCGATCAATCTCAATGTGTTTTGTTCGATCATGATGAACAGGATTCTTTGCGATACTGATTGCAGCTTAATTGTCACAGAACATCTCGATAGAATTTTCTCCTATAATTCCAAACTCCTTGAGAAATCTTTTGATCCACAATCCTTCACAGATACCAAGCGCCAGTGCTATGTATTCTGCTTCTGCACTACTTCGAGATACCACCGATTGCTTCTTACTTTTCCATGTCACTAGATTGCTGCATACATACGAGCAATACCCAGAGGTTGATCGTCGGGTGGATATATCTCCTGCCCAGTCAGCATCAGTAAAGACTTTTACCTTTTGACTATCATTCTTTTTGAATAATAATCCTTTCTCAGGTATCATCTTTAAGTATCTTAAGATACGGTTGACAGCTCCCATATGTTCCTCAGTAGGACAGTTCATGAATCGACTTACTATACTTACTGAAAAATTTATGTCTGGTCTGGTGTGAGATAAGTAAATAAGTCTTCCAACAAGCCGCTGATATCGTCCTTTGTCAACAAGTAAACAATCATTCTCCATTCCAATCTTTTTATACGGGTCTATTGGAGTATCAATTGGTTTGCATCCAAACATACCAGTTTCTTTCAACAGGTCCAATGTGTACTTCAATTGAGTTACGGCTATCCCCATTTTGGATCTTACAACTTCCATTCCCAAGAAGAACTTCAAGTCTCCGAGGTCCTTGATTTCCAGTGTGATCACCGGTAAGAATGATGTCATCAACATACACAATAAGTACAACAATCTTCTTCTCGGATCTTTTTGTGAACATTGTATGATCAGCCTGGCTTTGAGTATAACCGCACTTGATTGCTGAATTGGTGAATCGGGCAAACCAAGCACAGGGAGATTGTTTGGACCATACAGAGATTTCTGGAGGTTGCATACTTCGTCATTAGGGAAGTCAAGATCTCCATTAAGGAATGCATTTTTGACATCAAGTTGCATAAGGGGTCAGTCTCGGTTTGCTGCAATGGAGAGTAGGATTCTAATGGAGTTCAGTTTAGCTACTGGGGCAAATGTCAGTCAATTCCGTATGACTGAGTATAACATTTTGCAACCAGTCGGGCTTTTAACCGATCTATGCTTCCGCTGCCATACATTTGATGGTAAATAACCATCTGCATCCTATTGGTCTCGTATCCTTGGGCAAATCAGACACAATCCACGTTCCACTCTTTTTTAGTGCAGCAACTTCTTCATTCACAGTTTTTCTCCATTCCGGGTGTCAGAAAGCTTCCTGAATAGAATTCAGAACCTTTATGCTGTCAATAGCAGTTACAAATGCATGATAGAGAGGAGATAACCTCTCATATGAAACAAATCAGGCAATAGGATGTTGAGTGTCACTAGTGTCTATAGATTCCGTACCTGAGTGAGTTTCAGAGGATTTTGGAGCCGGATTAGATTCTTGAACAGCAATTGGAAACGGTGCTAGGTTCTCTATTCTTTCAGCAGTTTTGTTTCGTCTTATATAGACCCGAAGTTCCTAAGTGGGTTGTGTAGACTGACGAGGTTGAATAGGAGATGTGGGTTGTGTAGACTGAGGAAGTTGAATAGGAGATGGAGGAGGTTTGACAGTCGGTGAGTGACCCGTGTCAGTTGGTAAAGGAACATATGAATGTTGTTCACTACTACTCTCCCCTTGAATGACAGACCCTTGGTAGTATAATTGATGCTAAAAAAAGGTGACATCCATAGAATTATAGACCTTTTTAGTTGAAGGGCAATAACACTTGTAGCCTTTCTTGTTGGTCGAATATCCTATGAATATGCATTTGACAGATTTGGGGTCTAATTTACTGCGGTGTTGTTTGTGAATATGAACAAAGACGGAACAACCAAATAGTTTGGTAGGGACAACTGAAAAGAGAGTACATGTATTTGGAAATGAGCGAAGGAGGACATCAATTGGACTACAGAAACCCAGAATACGAGAGGGCATCCGATTTATGAGGTAGGCATCGGTCAATGTTGTCTCGCCCCAATAACATTTAGGGATTGATGTATAAACATGAGACAGCGGGCTACCTCCAATAAGGGGCGATTTTTTCGTTCGGCAACCCCATTTTGTTGGGGAGTATCAACACACGTGCTAAGGTAAAAGATGTCATGTTGAGTAAGAAAATTTCCTAGGGAGGTGTTGAAAAAATCTCGTGCATTATCTTTTTTGAGAGCCTGGATTTTTGTGTCAAATTGAGTGAATATCATTTGATAGAATGCACGAAATATTGGTCCTATCTCGGATTTGTCACACATAAGATAGATCCATGTCACCCGTGTGTGATCATCAATAAAGGACACGAACCATTGGGCCCCAGAAATATTTTTTTCACGAGGACCCCAGACGTCACTATGGATCAGAGAAAATGGACGAGTGAGTTTGTATGATAATCGAGGAAATGAAGTACGAGTGTGTTTGACAAGTTGACAAAATTCGCAATTAAAAGAGGTATGACTTTTATTAATAAATAAATGAGAAAACAGTTTCCCCAGGTACATAAAGTTGGGATGACCTAAACGATAATGAAGTAACATGATTTCACTATCATTATTAACGCTGGAATGGAATACAGATGTACTAAGCGGACCACTGCGCAACTCAACACTGCCAATCATCCTCCCCGACTTCAAATCCTGAAATTCACAAACATATGGAAAAAAATTAGCAACACAATGACAATCATGAGTGAGCTTACTAATAGAGATCAGATTGCAATCCAAAGTAGGAACATGAAGCACAGAAGTGAGGAATAAATCTGGAGAGATGAAGACAGAACCAAGACCAGCAACTTTGGAGGCTGATCCATCAGCAATCCGAACAGTGAGGGTCGGATTACACGGCCGGTAATCCATTAATAAGGAGACATCCCCGGTCATATGATCGGAGGCATCTGAGTCAACAATCTAGGGGCGAGAAGAGGTTGAATCCGAGATGAAAGCGGATGGGGAAATACCTTGATAGGTAACAAGGCCGGTGACACCCGATGCCACACTAGTAGGCTGGACTGGTGACAACTGACCGACATCTTCTGGAGGGCATGAATCTGTTCTTCATTGAATGGGCTCGTTCCTAAAGAGGCTTCGGTGGTGCTAGTGGCAGCTGCCCCATGATCCCGTTTGGGTTTCCAATTGGCGGGTTTACCATGAATCTGCCAACACGTATCCGGAGTATGGCCAGAACGGCGGCAGTGGTCACACCAGAGGCGGCCCTGACGTTTGCGATTGTTTGTGGATGGAATATGAGGAACAAGTGCAGACCCGTCGAGGGCAGTAGTGGACAAGGAAGCACCTAACATGACCTTTTGGCGACTCTCTTCGCGGCGTATATCGGAGAAAGCTTCACAAATTGTTGGAAGAGGTTTCAAATTTAAAATCCGCGAGCGATTCTAGTCAAACTCAGATTTGAGGCCGAGAATAAATTTGAAGGTGTGTTTATGTTCTATGATTTGGCGAAATATGACAGAGTCTTCGGGACACTTCTAAGGGTACACCTCGAATAGATCTAGTTGTTGAAGTATTGGGTGACGGAGAGATCACTTTGATGAAAGTCATGAAGAATGGTCTCAACAGCAAATAGTTCGCTTGTATTGTCCAAACTAGAATAAGTCTCACGGGCAACATCCCAGATTTCCTTAGCTGTGCCATAGAGAAGAAAATTTTCGCCAATATCAAGTGCCATCGAGTTAACAAGCCAGGCCATAACCATATTATTATCGGATTTTCAAGTCTTGTATGACGGATCTGTCGTTATTGGAGCTGGAGCATCACCAGTGAGGTAGTCATCTTTGTCTTTGTCGCATACAAACATTATGACTGACTGCGACCATTGGAGGTAATTCTGGCCGGTGAGTTTGTGACTGGTGATGAGGACAAAATTATTGTCCGAATTGCTGAGCAATGGAGACCCAGTCGTGGAGCGGTGGCTAGAAGTGACATCACTAGTGGAGGAGTTGCAGGCATGGCCGTATTTCGTCATTGAGCACGACTGGAACTGGCTGTGCTCAGTCGCGGAAGAAGAGTTGGCGCGGGAGATCGCGGGAGAAGCGCAGACGATCGCGGGAGAAGCGCAGACGATCGCGGGAGAAGCCCGATGCGACACGGGAAAGCCCGATGCGGGAGATCGCGGGAGAAGCAAGATCGAATGATCGCGGAAGAAGCACGATCGGTCGATCGCGGGAGAAGCACGATCGGACGCGGACACAGACGATCGGAGAGAGGCGCTATCTGCTGAGGAGCGGCGCTCGGATGCGGGCGATTGGGGCAGGCGCGAACTAGGGCAGCACTCGATAACGACGATCACGGGAGAGAAGGGCCATGATCGAGCCGAGCGAAAGAGGCTCTGATACCATGTGAATTTTGAATAATTCTTTTTCTACCTAAATATATAGATAATTCACCTATAAATAGGCGAGTACA
>NW_018164602.1:381349-402260 GCF_001263595.1 Phalaenopsis equestris | reverse complement strand
TTTTTATACTATGACTAAATATAGCAAGTATTAAATAGAATTAAAAAAATAATAATGAGCGTAATTCCACAGATATGGTTTAACATCCTTGGCAATCGAATTTGGTCTTTACCATATACTTTCACTTTGGTGATGGAAATTTGGATTATCTAATTATCCCATCTAGTTGGGACTAATTTTGATAATTTATCAATTTTCTCAAATTGTGGCGGCCGGTGGAGTTGGTGCTGAATTAGGGTTTGTGAGATTTTCCATCAGTTGTGGTGGGTTTTATGATTGAGTGATTTTAGAAATTTGGATTTGTGGCTAGGTTTACACCAGGCAGAATTTCGTGAAGGGATTTGAATAAAAATAATTAATTGCCTTTTAGTAATTAATTTAAACAAAAATTAAAACTCACCCAATGCCAATTTTAGTTACTAGCTTAGGTTTGAGAAGTCCGCAGACAGTTGATTTGAGGCATGCAACATAGAACTTCTTAACCTGAATAAAATCTCTTTTCCAGCCTTTAATCTTATTAGTATAAGACGTGTGCTTCCTTTGAGTGTGATACAGGCGTCACTACACTTTAGGGGTAGCCGTCTTCTTGGACAAACATAAGAACTAATATTTTCTATAATTTTGGTGATTTCATTGCATTTCTATCGTTCATTATAATTGTAATCGACTAATTTAGTCTTCTTCATTTTGGTCAAAAAGTTATACACTAAAAATATACTCTTACGAAATTAATTCATTTAATCAATGATTTTGTTCATTTCTAAGTTCCTGACAAAATAATCGGATATTTATAATTATTTCATTATCAACAGGGCTGAAGTCTAATATTATTTGTTTTCATTTAAAATAAGTGAGTTATTGGTGTATTTGATATTTTAATATTGAATCATCCTACATCAGATTAGTAATAAAGCTTAAATCTTCATTAGTGTATTGCTATATGTAAGATATTTATAATTATTTAATCATCAACAGGGCTGAAGTCTAATAGTATTTGTTTTCATTTAAAAGAAGTGAATTATTGGTTTATTTGATAATTTAATCTTGAATAATCTCACATAAAATTATTAATAAAGCCTAAAACTTCATTGGTGTATTGCCATATGTAAGATATATTGAGTAGCTCTATATAAAAATATAATAATAATTGAATCAATTTAAACAGAATAAGGTAAATAATGGTTCTAATCAACAATAACGTACAATCATATTGTTCAAAATTTCCAAGATGGATTAATAAATTGGTAAATTTCTTCGAGAATTACCATTTACTGGATTATGAAATAGTTAAGATTACTAAAAAATTAATACGATTTGCTCGATTATTTTGTCAAGTAAAATAAAATTAACATAGGCTAACAGGAATCATACACTTAAAAAGAAATATATAATCGAGATAAACTATGTAATTAATCCCAAAGATGAAAATAAAATGATCCAAGCATATATGAATATTATGTCATGGCCTACACTTCTTATAACTACACATGAATTACCTTTAAGCAGTTTTATTACTACCTGATTCATCATGGGATAGTTTAGGAATGAACAAAACTATATTTCATCAAAAATATTATCAAAAATTTTATCAAGATCATTGTGTATAGAGGCATGCTATGAGCATTCTATTAAAGTTGTTGCACATGTGTCAACTCAGAAAACTTTGGTCGCATTTCATTCAAAGATAATGAAAATACACCGAAGTAAGAATCTTATACAATTGGATTTGATTTTACTGAAAAAATATATAATTCATGAATATTCTCTTAAGGATACATTAGAAGCAACCTATGATTTAAAGCTACAATTTGAATCTATAAAAAATATTGACGAATTTAAATCAGTATTTATAATAGATCAAGTTCAGGAATCAAAACCTGTAATCGATGAGAAGTTAGAATTAAAATTTGAGAACAAAAGTAAGCATGAGATAATGAATGAACCAAAATTTCTAATAAAAATTAAATTGATGTTAGATTTACAATTGAATTTGATTTTAATGAAAATATATAATTCATGAATATTCGCTTGAGGGTATAATAGACGCAATTGCAATATGAATCTATAACAGATATTGATGAATTTGAATCAGTATTTCTAACAAATCATGCTCATGAATCTAAAGCTAATAATTGATAGAAATAAATTAAAATTTTAGAGTATAATTGAGTATGAGATAATGAATAAACCGAGATCTCTAATAAAAATTGCAACAATGCCTAAATTTAAGATCGATCCAATTAAATCTTTAGAAGTTGATAAATTTAATAAGCAAATGAGAAATATCAAAATGGACTTTTTGACAAATTAATCGATGATATTGTTCCTACGATAAATGAACATACTTATAATATCCTATTTAAAATAATCGCCAATTTTGAGCTCTAGCTCTTTTATAAATACCCTGTCCAAGTCTATTCGAGCTCAATTGATATAGGGATTATCGAGCTTATTAACGAGCAATTCATTTAACAAAATATGAGAGCCATAATTGAGCCATAATTGAACTTTAATCTCGTCTTAATTGAGCCTCTTACGAGTAGCTTGTTGGGGAAATCAAATGAGTTGTATCAAACAATGCTTGTTGAGCCTAAAATAAACACTTAAATATATTGTTAATGAACGAACTGTAATCGAACTAGAATCAAAACCCTAATCAAGCATTTTCATGAACTTTAAATTGTGTTGTTCTGATAGGATTCTCGGTCGAAATTAAGGCCAAATAAATATTTTACTTCTCCAAAGCAAACAATACAACTACAAAGACATAAAATAAAGAATAAACACCTACAATTCGAGAGATTGGCGACTTCTCTCAATTCCTACAATTCGAGAGATGAGAAATCTCACCCAAACCCTAAACCTAAAACTCAAAACAAATCTTCTATATAACCCTAACCCTAAACATAATAGTCATATTTATATCAAACAAGAATTAATAATAAGAAATTAATTATCTTTACACTAGACACCAACTTAACAATACTCTGCCGAAATCATATCCTCAAGGTGGAAAAAAGTAATATTGTCCCGCCCCCGTCAATCATAGTTATCCCTATTTCTTCATTCTCTGCTTCCTCATCGCACTGTGAGAACCTGCAATTTTCAATCTTCATAACAGTATCCTAGGGTAAACTTCACATTACACCAAAGATCTTACCCGCACTCATTGCTTCCCCTCTCGGAGCACCGAGATGTTCACTAGCCACATAGGTTGTCTTTTTCTTCCTCTTGTCGTGCCCCCCCCCCCCCGCCCCCCCCCCTCTCGCGAGACCAGGTATGTGCAAAATGCGGATAGAGCTATTCTTCCTTCAAACCTTCTCGATATCGAAATTGTGATTAGAGATGAGTTGGAGAAACCTCTACTGGCTTTAGGTAAACATTTTCACCATTGGGACAGCAATCAAGTGAAGATTCAAGCTATTATCTCCATTCAATTGGTGGTTACAACTTGGATGATGGAATGCAAGGGTACTATTATTGAGGGTGACAATTCAAATGTTATCAACTACTTCACACAGACTATGGACAAAGATACATGGCATTTAAAGGTCCAAGATTTTGAGGAATTTGATTTCTTAACTTCAAACAAGTCATTTTTTAGTAGACAAAGAGATAGAAATATAGCAGCACATTAATGTGCTCGTAAGGGTCTCCATAGTGATTTCATCATCCCCTTTTTCACATTTCTGTTAAGGATAGGTTCCCTTTTGAGCTTGCCTAGTGGCAACCTCTTATTTTGTTTTTGTTTGTAATTTTCTTTTATTTTAATGCAAAATACACACCTTTCATAAAAAAATAACCCGTTGGCCCACTTCTCTTAACTCTCTATCTTTGTAAGGAGCTTGCTTATTGCTCGTGGTCTTAACTCATGATTTTTATCCTATAAAGCCTCTCTCTAAACTTTCACTATTTGAATTTTTGATATCATTATGGTTGAAACATCTCGATATGTCGCTTCTCCTATGTTGTTCATATTAGTCAATTCCATTGTATTATGATCTTCAACCAATTGCATTAATTCCATAGTTTCTCTAAAACCTCGTGGTCTCATATGACAAAGTGCTACACGTATGCTGAGCTTTAGACCCTTCATGAAGTTCTCCAATATTGCTTCAGAAATTCCCCACATGAGTCGGCCCGGTAAGAGCATGAATCTCTCCCTATACTCAATGACAATCCCTTCCCGAGTCAATGCAAAAAAATTGCACATGTAGGTCTCCTTCCCAAATAGCTCGGAAACGTTCCAACAAGCAATCTTTAAATCCTTAGCATGAGTGGATTCCTCCCACCACTAAGCTTTCCCCTCCAAACACTATCACTATGAGCTTCTCCACACCATTTATCCCATTCATCGCAAAATATTGTACCACTCGGTACACCCATCCATATGCATCTTCCCCCTCGAAGATTGGCATCTTCAACTTTCTAACCATAACATCACCACCCCAACTTTCTCTCTCTGTAAAGTTTTCCCCATGTATCTAGGTTGAAACTACCTCCGTCGATCATAGTCATACCCCATTCTTGTTTTTCTTCTTCCTTCTTCACGCTCCTCACAACCTCTTGCATAACCCCTCCATGTTTCAACCCAATTCCCACCATCGAAAATCTCTAATCCACCCTAATTGGAGCCTTAAGAAGAGGTTTTTGATGGTGGGTGTTTTCCTCTTTGTGTTCTTCGCATTCGATCTCTTTTTGGTCATAGAATCTTCGGTCAACCCAGTATAGGGCTTGCAATTTGAGTCGCTGGCGCAGTCTTGAATTGCATCTCATTAAACTTCCTTATCATCTCCTCCGAGCTCTCTAATCAGTGACCAATAGAGAAAAACCTTTTCTCTATTTCAAATTTAAATTGGTTCATTTTTTCCTTTAATTTCTTCTCTAAATCATTTACTTTCATTGTTGTCATCTCTCCCAAAACAAATTTTTATCACAAACGAGGAGCTATTGTATGTTGAAATCTTGTCAATGGCTTCATAGGTAGTACGGATTGAGTCTGTACCAATTTGATTGCATCCATACCGTGTGAAACCACGTGTATCACAATTCCACCGTCTGTACCCCACAATCTCGTCGTTTGCGCCCAGCTTAGCCCTTTCCATGATTATTATCCTAAAGATATTGTTGGAAGAGAAGAAAATGGGAGTTTCAGGTCTCTATAAGTTGCGAAAGAGAGAATTTTGGTGTCTTTGTACACCATAGTATACGATCATAGAGCCATGCGTCTCTCATCACAATTGTATCGCGATAAATGACTTCCTAGCTAGCGATAGCCAACTTCGCAACTAGCTCTATAAGATCCCGTCGGCTTCCAACCGTTTCACGACTTGAAGGAGATTGTAAATCTACGCTCCCAAAACGGCCGGAACAATTTTAGAAGGCAATTCATTCTTCCCGGATCAAAATCTTTGATAACATTTGATAAGATTCTCCATAGACATTAGGGCGGTACAAATATTTTATTTCTACAAAACAAACAATACAAAAGAACACATAAAATAAAGGATAAACAACTACAATTCGAAAGGTAGGCAATTTCTCCCAATTCCTATAATTCAAGAGGTAAGAAATCTCTCCATAACCCTAAACCTAAGACTCAAGAAACAATCCTCTGCATAACCCTAATCCTAAAAATATTAACCCTATTTATACCAAATAAGAAGTAATAATAAAAGCATAAATTGCCCTTAGATTAAGCACCGGCATAACATGTTCATCAATAAATAAACCAAACAATAAGTTAGTCAAGCTTGTTAATTTAATAATTGAGTACTTATACAAGTGTTCAAGAATGTTTGGTTAGTTAATTGAAAGATCATTAATGAGCATTAATTGTAAAGAGCCATGAGTGGCATGTCGAACACAGTTTAGTTACAGCCCTAATCTCTGTGCGAGCTTGGGAACATAACCAAGCGCGAGAGAAGGGGAGGAAGCAAAAGAATGAATTAAAGAGGAGATGGAGAGTGGAGTGATCGGCAGAGACAGTTGAACTAAGAGCAAACGGGTGCGATATCGAAAGATTTTCTGCAAGTGAGAACGGGTGAAGCTACTCAATTCAGCCAAGCTTGAGCAGACTGTGCGAGTAGTTGGAATCAAACATAGGAGGCATGCATGTTGCATATAGTGTCAAATGAGCTTGCACCAAAGCACGGGGCCAAAAGCTAGTGCATGAGAGTAAATATTCGATGGTTTCAACCAACACAACCTTTGTGCAAACTAAAAGGGATTTGAGATAAATTTTATTTAATAAGTTATACATCAAGATTTTATACATATTTAAAGAAAATAAGCTTGTTAGGGTTGAAGGAGCTTTAGCGGCAAGCAAGTAATGCAACAGTAGAAGAAGATGTTTGGGGTTACTATTTCTTTTTGTTATTGGAAGATAAACCTACATCAATTGTATATTTTTTTTCTCTTTTGGTGTAGACAATTTGGTTGGAATATATGCTAAGATTTAATGTAATAAATTCATAAATCTATAAGTTAACCGTAGCTTTTGTGTTTAAGAAAAAAAAAGTTAGTATTTTATTGCATAAATATATGTTAACTTTTATCAATATTTAAGCAGTCTAAAAAGCAAAAGGTTAATTGAGATTTATGTTATGAATTATAACTATTTTCATAATTGTATAGTTACAAATATAACGAATGAATGCGCTATTTTAAATCTATGCAAATACATTATCGTTAAGAGATTTAATCACAAATAATATGCTCAAATATTCTTTTAATTTGTTTAAATTATGTATAAATAAAGATTTAATTAATGAAGATTCCTTTATTATATGATTTATAATTGAAAAGAGTTATGATTTTTTAATTTAAGTTTCAATAAATGCAATACTTGATAGATAAAGACAATTTTTAAAAAAGGATTATTGTATTTTTATGAATAAAAAAAACTAATATTAATAATATAATAATTTAAAGATATTGATTTTGTAGTAAAAAAAAATTTTTTTGTGCCTAGGAAGTAACAATTGGAAGATTATAACTGATAAATTGTTTATAGAAGTACTTGGGTATTAATGAGGAATGTATACAATTTAAAATTTTAAATTCATTTAATTTTCTTATTGCGCATATAACTTAAATTTAATTAAAATGTTAGATTTTTAGGGGTAAATTAAAGTTGTAATAATAATTTGAGAGTGGAAACTTTAGCAAACATTCAAGATTCAATAGGGTAATTATATTTCAAAATTAGAGTGTCATTCTTGTTTCTAGGCTCGGATAGAGATCAGATCAAAATAAATGAGTCGAGCTATAAGCCAAAATTTTGAATCGAAATTTTTTTGAACTGATTTTGAGCCGAGCTGCCGACTCCAGCTTGGCTCAAAATCGAATCGTTAATAGCTCTAGTGATGCTAGAGTTTTGAATTTAACGAATTTAGCTCGAAAATCGTTAATCGCTCAAATATTGATCCGAATTTAGATCGGATCGAAATAAACTAGCCGACCTATAAGCCAAAATTTTGGATCGAATTTTTTCATAGCCGACCACAGCTCGGCTCGAAATTGGATCGTTAACAACCCTATTATTTTATAAACAATTAATCAATAGTTTTTCTTGGCATATAGTAGATTAACAAGACATGATATTTGATTATCATCGCATGTTGTTTAGATGATCATTGATTATCACAACATGACATTAGATGAAAGTTGACTATCATAGTATGATAGATAGTTGTTCATATATATTTTTTTAGGAAGACAATGGAAGATGCAAAAAATCTATATGAAAATACAGTATATGAGAATATTTGCATGTATATATTTAAGAAGTTCACAATTTATCTAAGTAATGCAACTCTATATAAATGCATGCTTGAAATTTTTCTGTCTTCTAACCCTAGTGAAATTAAGGGTCTGTTTGGGGCAGCTGCAACTTATTAATAGGTTGCTGATAAACAACTAATCCAAATGAGCTGCTGATTAGCAACTAATCCAGATAAACTGGTTAGTTGTTTGGTTTGTGTTGTTGGAAAACAATTGTTCTGCAATTGTTTCTCGATAAATGATCATTCTGCCCCTGTCAGTAATGTTTTTTGCAACAGAACTGTCATGACATTATATTTTATACTTGAGAAGCAAAAAAATACTTTAGAACAGTAGAAAAAATAAAATACACACCTCACATAACATAACACAAGCCCGAGAATCCCCGTTTTAATTCCTTCCATAACTTGTAGCCATTTTTCAACTAAACTTATTTGTTCTTAAATTGTAACCTATCGTAGTCCCTTCCTGTCATTTTCTTGAACTTCTTCGTAATATTTTGTCACTTTTTTTTGTTAAAGTAGATGGTGGGTCGATTTCCAAACTCGACCTCCTTAAGATAGAGGTTGTAAAATATGATTGTGACTTTTCTATCCCACATGGCTAATGAACCGACTTCTTTGGTCTTAAACATTGCGTTGGTAAGCAAAAAAATGGATCAAGAAAGAAACTGTTAAAGCCAGTAAAACAAAAAACATGATGAAAAAGAAAGCCACAAGAAAAACAAACCCATAAACCAAAAAAAATAAAAATCAAAACAAGAAAACACGAGAGAAACAAAATTGAAAAGAAAAACTGATACAAAACAAAAGAAATTCTCAAATAAAATAACCAAGCCCCACAAAACTCACAACCACTCACACACTCACAACCACTCACACACTCACAACCACTACCTCCACCACCAGCCACACCAACACACACCCTCTACCCCCAACACACACTCAAAGTCACGCACCCACAGCCACCACCTCCACCAACACACCTCCAATCACACACCAACAGCCATAACCTCCACCACCAGCACACACCCACAGTCACACACCCCCAGCCACTACCTTTTATTCAATGTGTCATCACCATTTTTGCAATCTTTCAATTTATTTCTCTGGAATCGTTAGTTCTTTTTAAATACTTAAAAATAATATATGTATATATATGTATTCATATACATCTACACACACATTTATATTAAAGCAATTGGGAGAATGTGCTCCCCACTTGGCTTATGAATGTTTACGTAGCAAGATTTTGGTATGGATGGATTCAGTTGCAAGCATGATTGCAAATCTGATTAGAAAGAGGAATGAAATGCTGAAATTCGAGGGGTTAGAAGAAAATGAATGTCTGAAGCTCCTTAATACCCAAGCATTTGCTGATTTACAAAAACTGGCTACTATGCATACATATATACATCTACCTTAAAATCAAACCAAGAAATCCTTCCGAAGTTTAAACTCTCGCATTTGCACTGACTAAAAGCAGCAGCTCACAAATTATTACCAGTAAATAGCAAATTTAAGGCACATGATTATGCTTAAATCAATTACAAAATGATCATTGATAGAACAATCCATCCAAGGCTATATCAATATAAAAATAGATCAAACCATTGCTGCCAATTGAATAACAATAAAGCCATAACAAAAATAACAAAAAACAGTCCAACATTTGAATCATTGCTGATGAAGCGCCAGCTTCCATCCATATTTCAGATTTTTCAAAATCAAACCAAAAAAAAATAAAACAGTAGGGAATTTAGATTTTAGGCAACTACAGCCAAGGCACCCGGGAACATTGCGGATCAAACATATCAATGCACCCTATTTCATATATTCTTCAAACCAACCTCAATGGCCATAACATTAATCCAACCTCAAAATCCCATGGATATGGAATATACTCTTGAAAAGATCAACTATAGTCATGGAAAACAATAAAAGATCTAATTTGCATAAAAATTTTTCAAACAAGGCACCCGAGAAAGCCACAAATCGCAGATCAGAGAGAACTACATCGCAGAAAACACTAAATTGCATAAAGCCCCAAATCAAAAACCAGAGAAAACCAAATCCATAAAAAAGAAAGCCCCAAAAATTTGCATACAGAAATCTCTAACTAACAAATTGCAAATCAGAGAGCTGAATATCACGATACAAACCAATCCATCGGCAGTTACAACAGGTACATACAGAGCACAATAACGAAGGATAGAAGGGAGGCGAAAGAGTAGTACGGCAACGCCGAGAGAGACGCGTGAGAGGGGGAGAAGCGCGCGAGAGAGAGATGACCGAGAGGGAGAGAAGAAGGAGATTGAAAGTTAGAGCAGACGAGATGCAAAGAAGCGTGAGGGCAACGATGTCAAAACAGGCAAATGTAACGCAAGCAGTGAGGTTTGACCCGCGGCCGCGTATAACATAAAAAAATTTACCACTTTTTTTATAAGCTCTCCCAACACATTTTCCAAAAGCCCGAGGCAGGGTTTTCAACACGCACCGCAGCTAATAAGCTATACCCAAAATAGACACTAAGACAGCGTTTCGATGTGCTGACCAGATAGAAATCGGCTAGGAATAAGAAGGTATATTTCCATCTCATTATATCTGTCAAAACCAAGCCCGGAGCTTTGAATTAACTAAGGCAATAACAGATGGTCGAACGGCGAAATTAAGTTTTCTATTAATTCATTTCTATCATTAACAGTCCAATATTTATATATTAATTAAAAGAGCCACTAAAAGAAGCTGTTTAATTAACAAAAAAAAGTTATCTTTCAGGTTAATGTCCTCGTCTTCAGTAAACATTATCTCCTCTAATATTTATCTTATTCAAAAGCTTAAAACCCGAAAAAATAATAAAATAACACAATAAGTTATCTAAGATAACACAGTAGAGTCATTGCACTTCTAAACTATAGTAACTCAAGGAAAAGAAAAAAATATGTATGTTGGTCTTTCATATTTAACTATAAAATTCTTATAACCATTTAATGCATGCTTCTATGACATTTACTCAATGAAAATATCTTAAACTTCGATAAGCATTTTTAACTTTATTTTCTAAAGTTTAATTTTTAAATTTTACCCTAATTGAATACTCTTAACTTTCACATAAATCTTAGGAGCACCGTGTAAACAAAACATAACACACTCATGATCGATATTATCACATCGGGACAACAATTCGTGATCTAAATTACACGATTGACTAAGGTGAAAAATTGTAAACTCGCCCTTGAACTGAATTCTCTCGTCGGCATAGTGATTTGCAATCTAAAAACAACATTTGTCTGAGATGGTAGCATAACATCTACGCACGCAGGTATAATAACATCTCTTGGATGTATCATAAAGAGATGAACTCTTTCATGTATATACAAGCATCTAGGTAAACAATATTTTTATTTCATTCTTCAAAGCATACATTACTTTCATACGAGACAACTTGTATTTATCAACCAAAATAATGTAACTCTACTAAAATCTAAGGTCATGCAATAATTTGATAGATGCTCATTTACTAAAATTCTAAAGAATAAGTAATAATCTGACATTTAAATCTAGTCATGAAATAAGCTAACACACACAAATATATATAAAAAAAAGGCAAATTCATTAAAAAGATTTAGTAAGTCGGTGCAAAACCCACTCACAAGGTCTACAACGCACACAAAAAAGCTAAACAGTGCAAAGTATACCCCAAAAAATGAAAAATAACACTAAAAAAAGCTCAAAAACAATCATTACAATGCTGAAAGGGCATATAAGCACGTATGTGAGGAAAGGATCTTGAATGGAGCAAAAACTCTGCAATGCGTCACCGCAATAATACTAGCCAATACCCAAATAACCACTAATTACAATGTCGAATAACTGTGCAGATGATTTAATCTGTACGTGATTTGTAAATAAAAAGGGGGTTGGGGGGGGGATTAATCTCATTCTGTAAGGATTAGACTTCTCCCCGTCCCCCTGGTTCTATGGAGGGAGTCCAACAAACACCTTTAATATGGGTCGTCATCCAAGACAGTCAAAGTGTCATCCTGTATACGCCTAAGTTCACGCTTTCCTTTGTTTCTCTTCTTATATGTTTGAACCTGCCAATCCTCAGCCGTTGAACTTTCCATCTGGTCAAAGGCAATCTGTTGATCCAATGATTGTTGAATAGGTGCAAACTGTTGCCCATCATTGGCTTGACACTCCTCTAAGAATGGAGTGCCCTTATGATTAGCTATAATGTGTTGATCCATAGATTGTTGATTGTTTGCAGGTTGTTGCCCATTTTGAGCTTGGCACTCTAAGATTGGAGTGACCGCATCATCAGTATTCGAAAATTTCGGAGTAATAGAAATATCATTTCCCTGCATAATTAGAGGAACTACTCCTTTAGTAGTATGTTGAATGATTTCCCGCGGGGGTAATTGGAACCTACAACAAAGTCAGCCGATGGACAAAATGGTACGGTTACCACAATGTTATTGGGGTCAGAGAAATTCTTGTGATGATCAAGAGTGTCGCTAACGTTGAGAAGGGAAGGGTTCTCAAGAGTACTTGGGCCCTATGTTAGGAGGGGGGTATATGGAGGAGCACTGTGCTATTGTAGTTTTAGATGAGGATGCAAGTGGTAACAGTGAGAATTGAAATGATCGAACATACGACAATTAGAGAAATACATAGGAAAAGGCTCAATAACAAACCTTTGCCAATATCTTGGATGTTGTGATTCTAGTCAAATTTCTTCAGGAGCGTTTAAAATGATATCTCTTTCAACAAGCACTCTAACTTCTGAAGAACGAGAAAGATTAAAAGTGATAATGTCCGTTTTGAGTGGCTTACCATAGATTGTGACAACAGAGTACAAAACATCTTGGTTAAAATAATCGAATTTTAGACCAGGAAGGCAAATCCAGACCGGAATGGTTGGTGATTCCGTTAGTGAGTCAAAATCCACAGTCCATTTTAAAATTCTCATCGCTCTGTTATCAATCCAAACAAGTTTTCTAGCAAATAGACGTGTAATCCTCTTCATTGTTAAGTTGAATAAGGATGTGTTGTCCATCTAAAAGTTCAATTTTCCACCCCACAACAATATGTATATACTCAAATTCCTTACGAATAAGCTCCAGTTTCGGATGGACATAAAAGAATTTTTCGACCAAATTCAGACGACAAGAGGAAACAATCATATTACATTCGGCATCAGTAAAAAAGATGATTGACTTCTCATTCTTCCTTCCAACTTTCTTGATGAAACAAAATTCGCCACCCTCCGACAGAGCAAAAAAAAAGACAAAATCATACACGATTTAGGAGTACCTGAGGCGTGGGCACCCGCAAGGGTGGCAACATAAGTTTCGTCCAAAGCCATCACCGGCAAAAGCAAGGGACAAGGCGTTGCCAAGCAAAGGATGTCGACGTCTTCGCGAAGATGCAAGAGGCTAGGGCTCGACAAGGTGACGAATCTGCTTCGACATGATCCCCTACCCTCTTCTTTGAGCACAATGAGGCGATGAAACTGCTATTACACAATCCCCTTCCCTTCTTCGAGGCGAGGCGAAGAAACTGCTTCAATACGAACCCCCGTCCTCCTTAAAGCACGACAATGCGACGAACAGGTTACGTTCTTGCCAGCCAAAAGATATTGAGGGCTACTCGAGCAACCATGGAGACGCACGACAATGCGACGAACAGGCTACGTTCTTGCCAGCCAAAAGATATTGAGGGCTACTCGAGCAACCATGGAGACGCGACCAGAGTAAACACTAGCAGAACATAACCCATTGAAGTATATATATATATATACTTTTTTTATGGAAGCCCTAGGGCAGATTATATTGAAATAAAAAAGGATACAAAAAAGTTGTATGAGAGGGCTCAATAGATGATACCCTACTCATATGATACATGGTACAAAGATATCCCAACAAAAAGATACAAAAGTCTCAAAAAAAGGAAAACATGCAAAAACAAGTGTCTATGGACGAGACAATTTAGACCTGTCTCTTCCTCTGGTTCTTAGAGCGGATCCAGATAGCAAACTCTGAAGTGTTGTTTCATTGTCAGGAGTGACCAAGGTATCATCCATTAAGTTTCCAAGCTGAACAGTGTCCCCAGCATTCTTCCTCCGCCGAGAAATGTAAACTTGTCATTCTTCTTCTAAAGACTGTTCAGTCTGATCCGTAGAAGGAAAGGCAGTTGCAGCGATGAGTTCCCGAGTTTGTGTAGAACATTCTTCCAAAACTTGGGAAACACCTGCCCTCTCAACAGGTAGTTCTATCAACTGATTAATTGCAGTAAGATGGTTTGTGTTTGGCTCTAAATCTTCCTCATTAGTATTAGGAGACACATTTCCGTTATCTGAATGTGAATGTTCGTTTCATCCCTATCTTCAATCACCTCATAGAGGGGAGCATGAGCACCCTCCACGGTAGGTAGAGCCTGAGAGGGTAGTATAGTAGAAAAAGGGGCAGTGACCGTGTTCTGGCTTCCAAGGGCAACCACCTAACTCTCCTCCAACAAACGACTCTTATCAACATTTTCCGAAACAATATCAGTAGACAAACCATTTTGCACCGTATCCACCATGGGCATAGCAGTAGGTATCACTGGCAGTGAGGAAAAGGGTATAACCTCCGCAGAAGAAACAGGAGGTGGGGCTACAGCAAACCGAAGATGGGGATGCAACCGATAACAGGATGAAGAGCTATGACCAAACGTTCTACAGTGAGAGCAATATTGGGGATGAAGTCTCATCACAATCTTCTACCAATAACCCTGATGAGGGGAGCCAATCCAAATCTCCTCTGGAAAATGTTGAGTGATGTCGCGCTCTACAAGCACACAAGCTTCAGATGGCCTGGTTGTATCAAGCATGGGAGTATCGACCTTCAGCGATTTCCCAAAAGCAGTTGTCAATGTATAAAGGGTTTCATAATTGAAGACATGCACCTTGAGCCATGGAAAATTAACTCAAACCGAGATAATAGGAGATTCCAATTTAGGATCAAAATCCACTGTCCATTTCAGAATTTTTATAAAGCGATTATCAATTTTGAGAACTTTTTGAGCAAAGAGTTGGATATAATCTGCGTCATTTGAGAAGTATATATATAATATATATATATATATATATATATAAAATAGAACATAAAGGTCACGTAATAATCAGAAATTTACTAAAATAAACTATTATGCAACTACAATTATTTAGATTTAACTCGTATGTGATTTAATCTATAATTATTTAGATATATATATATATATATATATAATAGAACATAAAGGTCACATAATAATCTGAAATTTACTAAAATAAACTATTATGCAACTACAATTATTTAGATTTATGCAACTACAGGGAGAGCAACTATTACGTAATAATTTGAAATCTTCATAAAGAACAACATTATTTAACATGTATATTTCATGATTAATAATATGAAGAATCATATGTGATTTAATTTCATTGATTTAAGACAAAAGTGAAAGACTGTAATGAAGAATTATTTAAAAACAAGAAATATTACTATAACTTAGAAACACAATTATTCATCTTGATTTAACTCGTTTTTCTCATTTTTCTAGAAATCTTATTTTTCTTTTGACAATCTACAATCTTAATTCTTTCAATTCATAAGTTCTTCAACATTCGATTTCTAATATTAAATATTGCAATTAATATTAAATAACATTAATTTAAACATTACTTTGAAAATAAAGTCATAACCTTCCTTTATTATCCCTAAAACTTCTTGTCAATCCATAATATTTTTCTGCCTATTGATATTGAATCCTAAGTCAATACTTAATATGAAATAAAAAAATGAATTTAGAACTTAAAATTAAATACTTATCTCCTCCTTAGTTGTCATTCGATAACAAAGTCGCTCAACTCCTTTATCTCGAAAGGCAGGGCATCCTCTCTTCCTGCAAGATGCACAAATAGGCCATTTCTTCCTCTCGCAAGCGGCGTTACTCGATTTCCCATTCTTCCAAGATTTGCTTTGGTTGGTTCTCCCTCATCTCCCTCTTTACCCTTCATATTGAATATGTTCGATTTGAATTTAGCCCGTCAGCAGCTCTTCTTCTTCGGCTAGGGTTTGCTCTACTTCCTCCTCCTTTTCTTCTTCTTCTTCTTCTTCTTCTTCTTCTTCTTCTTCTTCTTCTAGGGCACCGACATCTTTGGTTCTTCTTCCTAGCGACTTCGTCCTCTTCTCCGTGTCCCTCTCTCGCTCAAACTTTCTCTATCATGTTCTACTTCACTCATCCAACTCTTTTGTTCATGGGGAATAAAGGAAACAAGAATTAGCTTAATTTTAATTTTCCCATGAGCGACGCATTTATTTCGAATGACACTTCTAAAGAAGAAAACTATTGACATGACTTATATTCAAGCCATTAAAGATATGCATATTAGAGTCGTTACTTGTGTTAAAACAAAAGACGGATTGACCAAATAATTTTCTATTTCAGATGGAGGATTCACCCAATATTTTCCTATTTCTATTGCTTTAGAATTCATTTTTTTGTACATGTCCAAATCTTTTTAGGAGTACCTCTACCTTAACCTAAATCAAATCTAAAACATCTATTCTCCTAACCAAATCCTCGGATGGTCGAGGTTTAATGTGACTAAACTAACTAAGATAACTCTCTCTAATCTTGTCAGCCACTAGAGCTACACCAACCCATTCACAGATATATTTATTTCGCAATTTGTCTCCAAGGGACAAACAACCCATCCACTTAAACATTCGCATCTCAGTAACATTTGATTTAGTTTTATGCTTCTCTTTTATAGGCCAACATTCTGCGACATAAAGCATTGTAGGTCTCACCACCATCTCCACCATCTTATTGAAATTTTTATTGAAATTTCGTTAGTCTAAGCGGTACTTGTCTATCACACAATAGGCCCAATGCATTCCTCTACTTCAACCATCCAACTTGAATTCTAATAATATCACCATCTATACCACCATCACTTTAAACAATAAACCTGAGATATCTAAAACGTTCACTCTTTTTAATAATTTGATCATCCATTGTTACAACTTAGCCACTAGATCTACCACAGCTAAAATTACATTCCATGTATTAAGCTTTAGGTCTACTCAAACGAAAGCCTTTAAACTCTAATGTAGACCTCCATAATTCAGATTTTTGTCCTGAACATTTTCTCTAGTTTTATCCACAAGAAGGATATCATCAACGAAAAGCATACACCAAGGCACATCCCTCTATAAAAGTCCAGTGAGTGAATCCATAACTAAAGCAAAAAGATATGGGCTTAAAGTTGATCCCTGATGTAATCCAAATAAAATGGGAAAATACTTCCTCAATCCTCCTTCTGTTTGAATGCAAGTAACAACTCCAATATACATATCTTGAACGGCTTGAATATAAATCATATTAACATCTTTCTTTTCTAAAATTCTCCAAATAACTCTCACAAATGTATCGTAAGCTTTTTCTAAATCAATAAAAATCATATTTAGTTTCTCCTTACTCTCTTTGTACTTCACCATCAAACCACTCAATAAATGAATAGCTTCCATAGTAGACTTGCCCGACATAAATCTAAACTGATTATAAGAAATCTTTGTATCACATCTTAACCTATGTTCAATCCCACAATTTTAATGTATGACACATTAACTTAATTCTTCTATAATTTGCAAACTATTGTGCATCTCCTTTATTCCTAAAAATTGAGAGAAAAATACTCTTCACTCTTCAAACATCTTTTTAGTTTTTAAAATAATATTAAAAAATTTAGTAAGCCAAGAAATTTTCAAATCTCCTAAATATTTTCACACTTCCATCACACTTCCATTGTTTCACACTTCCATTGGGATATCAACAGGTGCTATTAATATTCCACCCTTAATTTTCTTTAAAGCCTCATCGACCTCTTTATTACAAATGTGGCGGTAAAAAAAAGTTTTATTATTATTAACAATTTTAAGATCACTAAAGTCTATCTTATTTTCAAAAACTTCATTGAAAAGTTTATCAAAATATCTCACCCACTTATGCTTAGTATATTCCATTAAGAAAACACTTTTTGATTTTTATCTTTAATATACTTCACTTGAATTAAATCTTTACTTTCTTTTCTTTTTGTTTGGCTATTTTATACATATATATTTCATCCTCTTTAGTATCTAATCTATTATAAATAGCACTAAAATAAAATTCTTGTGCATTGAGAAGATTTTGGACAGTATTTCTTGTCTGGATGAGATAAAGGTGCCTCTAATCACATTTACACTAAATGGAGAGCCTGAAATATAGTGGTGAGGCAATATCTAGACAAATTAGGAGTATACCAAACATGTTGGTTAATAAAGAAGATTATATAAGATATGATGTATGTTTTTTACTCATGAGATAGGAGCACAACAATAAAACTAAAAAAAAAATTTTAGTTTTCAATCTCCATCAATAAAATAACAAGTTAAATGTAATAGATATATTGTCCATATTTCCATAAATCAGTAGTCAGACTAACTATACTGATAGAAACTAGCAATTTTTTTTTTTAGTTTTCTCTCATTTTCATAACTTGACACATAATCACTCTTTAATAGAGTTCTAGATACCTTTTTATAATGTAGATTAGCAGTTTTCATGACGATGCTGAAAATCTCATATTCATTAAGTTAAATAGCAACTCGTGCACCAGTATCATGTGAGAACTTAATTCCCCCTTTCTAGCATGATCATATCTTTAATTAAAATTAATACAAACAATGCCTGAATGAAGCAGACTTGATGTTAATGGCAGTTGAATAGAAATATATATTATCCTTTAGATTTTATCACCCTCCTACAATAAAATAAGTGTCGTTTATAGCGTCTGGTTGCACCACTTTTCTCTTTGTGAGTTTTGATTTGCAATAATTACATTTTACTTTATCAGTCACATTATTTAGCATAATGATAGAAAATTCAATTCACATTGTTAATGTTTTTTTTTTTTTCTTTTTGTTTTCTTTGCATAAGTATTGTCACGTTAATCATGTATTACTATATCTTTATTTCTTATAGCCTCAACAACTATTACTGAACTAGATGATGATCCAACACTAAATTCTCATATTGAAATTTGTATAAGACTAATAGATCATATAGTATTAATATCTTGCTTTGATGCGCTACCAGTATCAGTTATAACAAAAAAATTAAAAGGTATAATAATCATGAAAGACAAGTACTTACCAAATATCATTAAACTAAGATCATGACATATTCCCATCATAAAAATAATAAGCATAAATAATCAATAGGAATTTAATTTGAATATGAAAATAACTAGGGCGTCCCTTGGAAGCGACGCGCTCTATGACCTGAATACAGTGAAAAATGTGTAAGGGCCGCTACACCGGTGCCCGGGTGTAGTGTCAAATAAGGGTTCCCATATTACGGACGGATGCGGTTAAAGATGTTAATCCATGAAACTAATGAAACTAAAATTAGGATAGGATCTTAGAATATAAATACTCTCAATGGTAAATTAATGAAATTAGTTGATATTATGATTCATAGAAAGATTAATATCTTATGTATTCAAGAAACTAAATGAGTGCGAGAAAAGACTAAGGAGATTGATAATTTAGGCTTTAAACTTTGGTATTCTGGTAAGAGTCGCACTAAAAATGGTGTAGGTGTAATTATAAATAAAAGTTTAAAAGATAATGTTGAAAAAATTAATAGAGATGATAATATAATTATAGCCCTTAAGTTTATTATTAATACGAAGTTTTTTTAATTTTATAAGTGCTTATGCTCATCAAGTAAGTCTAGATATATGGACTAAAGTTAAATTCTGGAATGACTTAGAAGATTTAATACAAATAATACCTCTTGAAGAAAGAATTTTTATTTGAGGTGATTTAAATGGATATGTCGGTAGAGTAGTAGAAGATTTCAGAAATATTCATGGAAGCTATGGTTTTGGAGTGACGAAAGAAAATGGTAGAGCTATTTTAAATTTTGCTTTAGCATATGATTTTGTTATTACTAATATTTTATTCAAGAAAAGAGATGGGCATCTTATTAATTATAAGAATGGATCTAATAAAACACATTGATTTTTTTCTTATGAGAAGAAGAGATTGTCGAGATTGTAAAGATTGTAAGATCATTCCAAGGAGGATTTAAGTACCCAACATCGATTATTAGTTCTAGATTTTAAGATAAAGAGTTGTAAGATAAAAATAATAGGACTTTTCATTGTTGAATTAGATAGAACCTAAAAGACACAAATAAAATTATTTTTATGAGTAAAATTCAAGATTTTAAATTTTGAGATGTTCATGAAGATGCCAAATGCTATGTGGGATATAGTAACAAACACTATTAAACAAGTAGCAAAAGATGTACTTGGAGAATCACAAGAAAAAGTTTCTATAAATAAAAATAGGTGGTGGAATAATAATGTGCAAGAAAATATAAAATATAAGAAGTTATGTCATAAAAATTGATTTGATTGTAAAAACTTGGAGAACTGGGAAAAATATCAAACGACTCGTAGAAAGTCTAAAAGAACAATCTGTGACACTAAAAATTCTGCTTTTTGTGATCCATATGATAGATTAGATATTAAGGAGGGTGAAAAATATATATATAAACTAGTCAAACAAAGATAAAAGAAAAGTAAAGATTTAACCTAAGTAAAGTGTATTAAAGATGAAAATCATAAAGTGTTTTTCATAGAAAAAGATATTCAGCGTGGGTAAGTGAGTTATTTTGATAAACTTTTTAATGAAGTTTATGAAAATAAGATCGACCTTAATGATCTTAATATCGTTAATAATAATAAAATGTTTCATTTTTATTGTTGCATTAGGAAAGAAGTTGAGGAAGCTTGAAAGAAAACAAAGGGTAAAAAGTCTGTAGGACCTAAAGATATCTCAATTGAAGTGTGAAAATATTTAGAAGATTTGGGAGTTTCTTCGCTTACTAAACTCTTTAATATTATTTTAAAACTAAAAAGGTGCCTGAAGAGTGGAGGAAGAGTATTTTGATCCTCATTTTTAAGATTAAAGGGGATGCACAAGAGTGCAAATTATAGAAGGATTAAGTTGATGTGTCATACTTTAAAATTATGGGAGAGAGTAATT
>NW_018164602.1:378557-381287 GCF_001263595.1 Phalaenopsis equestris | reverse complement strand
TTTTATGCCGGGCAGGTCTACCACGGGCAGGTCTCTATTCATTTATTGAGAGGTATTGAGAGGTTTGATGGAGAAGTTCAGAGATAATAAGGAGAATTTACATTTGATTTTTATTGATTTAAAAAAAGCTTGTGATAAGGTTCCAAGAGATGTCCTTTGGACTGTTCTTAAGAAAAAAGGTGTTGAGATGACTTATATTCAAGTCATTAAAGATATGTATACTAGAGTTGTTACTTGTGTTCAAACTGAAAGAGGATTGACCAAATATTTTCCTGTTTCTGTTGGATTACATCAGGGAACGGCTTTAAGCCATATCTTTTTTGCTTTAGTTATGGATGGTCTTACTAGACATTTACAGGAGGATGTACCTTGGTGTATGTTTTTTGCTGATGATATCCATCTCGTGGATAAGATAAGAGAAAAAGTCCAGGAAAAACTTGAATTATGGAGGTCTACATTGGAGTCGAAAGGCCTTCATTTGAGTAGAACTAAAACTAAATACATGGAATATGGTTTTAATAGTAGTAGCTCTAGTGACAGAAGTGCAACTTTAGGGGATAATATTATTAAAAGGTGAAAACAATTTAGATATCCCGGGTCTGTTGTTCAAAGTGATGGTGATATAGATGGGGATGTTAATAGTAGAATTCAAGTTGGTTGGTTGAAATGGAGGAATGTTTCGGGCCTTTTGTGTGATAGATGTGTGATAGAAATTCTATAAAAAAGTATTGCTTAGACTGAAAGCAAAATTTTATAAGACGGTTGTGAGACCTACAATGCTCTATGACGTTGAATGGTGGCCTTTAAAAGAGAAGCATAAAACTAAGTGTTGTCGAGATGAGAATGATTAGGTGGATGAGTGGCTTTACACTTAGAGACAAAATGCGAAATGAATATATCTGGGATACGGTTGGTGTAGCACTGGTGACGGACAAAATTAGAGAGTCGTCTTAGATGATTTGGCCACATTAAACATTGACCATCTGATGATCTGATTAGGAGAGTAGATGTTTTAGACTCGACTTATGTTAAGAAAGGCAGAGGTTGACCTAGGAAAACTTGAGCTTATTGTATAAAAAAATGATCTTAATTTATTAGAACTAAATGAAAATAAGATAGTAAATAGGATGCAATGGAGAAAAATGATTCATGTAGCCGGCCCCAATTAGTGGGATTAAGGCTTTATTGTTGTTGTATGAAAATAACAAAATTCTAAGATCATAAATTAAGGATAAAGTTTATCTAGATTAAATAAGTTAAACTTGACTATCTACCCTAGGCGTTGCTTTTGTAAAAAGATTAGAATGATCCATTGATTTAATAATTACCAGAATAGCCCCATAAGCAACACAACTAAAAAAATAACAGAATCATTCAAGTAAGCTTTAACGACTTCCAAATTGTATGGAACAATGCCTAGATTTTGACTAAAACACCTTGCTTCCAATGTTAAGTACAATCTCAAAATATTCAAAGTGACGTCAATTATTAAGTAGAAAAATCGTATTCGTCAAAAAAAATAATGATTTTTGAGCTAAATCATGAAACTTGAACCAATTTTTCTCGGTCAAGCCACCATCAAAACCAAATTTGATAACTTAATTAAAAGTGGCAATACTTTATGGTGACTAGAGTTACATCAAATACATGGCCAACTTAAAATTTCATGTTGAATATTAAGAAAAAAAACACAAAAAAAAAATTGTGAGTCCTACATGTGTTTGGTTAACATGAATTCTAAAGCACAACAAGTGTGTTAATATCTTCCACCAAACTTTTAGATCCATGCACAACATAAATCAAAATAATATTTTATGTGAGTTATTGCCTCCATGACAATTGAACCAACAAAAGTATATATGCCTACAATTAGTAAATGATTTAACAAAAAGAGTAAAAGCCACACGGACATTCCCAAACCAAAAACTGAATAATGCACCACAACTTAAGATATGCTTGCTGAAATTTCAAATCAACAAATAATGCATGAATATCATGAAAAACTAAGTTGAGCATGCCTTCAATACATGAGAGACCTAAAGAAAATAAAACCAAAAAGTGTCAAAATCCGGAGGTAACTAAAGAGAGACCCAATTTTGCTTTGCCTCTGCCTCTAGTTCTAGGGAAGGAGTCGGCTAATTAATTGGTGAGATGAGTGTCATTGTTAGTAGTAATCAATATATCATCCAATAAATTCCTTAGCTCGAGTTTGCCTCCATTCTTCTTCTTCCTCCTAGAATAGACTTTTCATTCCTCATCCGAAGATTGGCTAGTCTGGTCAGTGGATTGGTCTAAAGTGTGTCGAACATGTGTAAGTTATTGAACAATAGAAGCAACTACTTATTGTACAAGCTAATCTTTTATCGGATCAAGGGAGCAGGAGCATTCTCGTGTGTCCTGGCATGTAAGTGAGATTTCTTCAATAACAATGAGTGGTAAAACACATTTGGATTTGTACCTGTAGTATGGTGTTCTTCATCAGGAATTGCGGTGTTGGCAAGGGGGTGATCCATAGGCAAATCCTATCTTGTGGGAACTTCCTCCACAGATTGAGCAGATGTGTCCATAGCAATAGGGTTAGACCCCTCTTTGTTTGCTTGAGCTTTAGCTTTCAAGTTTGGATGAAGCCTGTGACATTTATCAAGTGTATGTCCAAACATCTTACAGTAAGTACGATAAAAAGGTTTATGTTCCATGACAAATTGAATCTATATATATAAATATATATAT
>NW_018164602.1:349800-377577 GCF_001263595.1 Phalaenopsis equestris | reverse complement strand
AGTTCAGAGATAATAAGGGGAATCTACATTTGATTTTTATTGATTTAGAAAAAGCTTACGATAAGGTTCCAAGAGATATCCTTTGGAGAGTTCTCGAGAAGAAATGTGTTGATATGACTTATATTCAAGTCGTTAAAGATATGTATACTAAAGCTGTTACTTGTGTTCAAACTAAAGGAGGATTTACAAAATATTTTCTTATTTATGTTGGATTACATTAGAGATCGGCATTAAGCCCATATCTTTTTGCTTTAGTTATTATAAAATATGAAAGACTAGGATATTATATGATTTTTTATAGACTCCCAAACATATTATATTATTCTCCTTGTATTTTTGTAGTTTAGTAGAGTGATTACTCCTACGTTATCTTTCATTAACTCATTATATTGTTTTAATATTATTTCTAGATTTTAAACATTTAAACAAAATAAATAGAAGAAGAGCAAATGTGCATAGAAGTTGGAACAACAAACGGAAAAGTACAAATTTTTACTCATTAATTTTATTGATTTATTTAGTTGGCTTTTTATTGTATTATTTGAATATTAAATTATTAGTATAGAATTAGAATAACAGAGAATTGATTTCCACCTTCCGATCGTTCGTTCTCGTCTGGGTTAACTACAAGCCACGGGCCAAGTTGCGACAGTATCAGTTGTATTCTTATTTATGTATTAAAATAAATTTCTTTATGTTATTACTGGCATACTCTTTTTCTTTTGAGAATGCAAAACATGTTTTTTTTTTTCATCAGTGTACCACATTCCGAACACGGCTTTTTTTTTTCATCAGTGTACCACATTCCGAACACGGGGTTTGACAAGAAAAACTATAACGCAAGTATATAGCTAGTTTAATTACACTTGTAGGCGCATCACACTTTAGATGTAATATAACATGAATATGCTATCTACATCCAACAAGGGCACTCTGGAATGCAAAGGGTTCATGCTCCTTGCTAGATAGTCAGGTGTGTTTGGTTGAATGCCTTTTTTAGTGGGAACAGGGATTCAAGTTTAGAACATTTAAAAGTTAAGTTTACCTTCCGAGAAATTAAGCATGATAATAATGCAAAAAAAATTGAACAATATGCACTCAAAAAAGTTAATACGGCAAAAGGGAGGATGACGATGAAATCATACCACCATGAGTTCATGCAAGCCAAGAGGTGCAGTAATGATATAGGATATGCCAGAGTACTCTCCAGCTGCTTCAGCCACCAATGCAGGGATGTCCTGTATTTCACAAATTAATATAACAGTGTACTTTATTTCATTTTTTTTTTATTTTAGATGGTAAAATGTCAAAAGAAAGCACAAGCTAGCATAAAACTTTTCAGAAATTCATGAATTCAGAGCATTACCTTATACCAATGTCGCCCTGGCAAGAGGAAAAAAGGGCTAATAATAATATGATTTGCTCCTTGCTGCACGCATAGCCTGAATGCATCTTTAATTGTTGGTTCAGCCAATTCCTGTAATTCAATAACTTTATCATTATAGACATGTTTCGTTTCATTAAGATTGCCTTTCATTTTTAACTGCTCCCACAAACGGTCGTAAGAATATAAGCAACCCAGCAAATGGAAAGCTGTATACAGAGCATACCCACAAAATTAATTTCACATGTGATGAGGATAGAGAAGAGCATAAACGAAATTATACAAAGCATAACAATATAAAGGATTAACAGAAAAATTAAAAGCACATCTAACCAAAACAATAAATTTTTTATGTCTTCCCAATACTTGTAATAATCAGTAAAAAAAATGATAATAAAATTAATAATCGAATAGACATACAAATAAGCACCTTTCGTTTTGTTTTTGAGTCGCATATCCCTTTCTAAGAGAGTAGAAATTGAATGATAGAAACAGAGAGCTAGAAAGAAAGAGGGAATATGAGAAAAAGAGAGAGAAAGATAAGAGAAAAAGAAGAGCGACTCACCAGGTGCATCATTTCCCTCCATATCGTGCTTGACAGAGCTTGAACGACTGACAACTGCCACGAACAGCAAACGAAGGAAGGAGAAGTTGAATCGAGCCATTTTCCTCCATTGGCACAAGTAATCGGGCGTGAGACACTCAGCGTGGCCTTCTGTGCCTACCCGAGCAATAGAAGGAGGAAGAGGAGGATCTATACGATCGAAAGCAAAAGAGGCAGAAAGGCAGGATCGTTTCCAACCTACCTTGAGGGTTCGAGAAGTCGAAGGAGGAGAAGAAGAAGTTAAAGGAATAAGTAGAGGTGCAAAGGAGGAGAAACGAAGTCAAGCATGCGAGAATGATTATATTAAGTAGTACAAACCGTCAAATACTCTTATATTTTTTATTCTATTTAGTTGGCATACATATCATCTTTCTTTTCATTGAATTACTATAGATTATGAGTATGAGTATTCACTAACTTTGTTTAACTTAATATTATTTTAACTAATTTTACAGGTTTAATTAATTAATTAAAACGTGAGCGATGGAAGAAAAATATTTACAGACAACAAGGACAACCAAAAATGAGGTAAAATTTAACTGTACTGTTTTAATTTATTTTTATTGGATCTTTCATATATTATAATATTAGTTATAGAATAATTTTAATTTCCATTATTCGACCGCCCATTCCTGTCTTAGCTAATTTCAAACCCCGATTGAGTGGTGACAATACTTGACACAAAATTGCAAGGCAATAAATATATTACCTTCTTGCACGGTTAAAAGGCGTTCATATAGAGTTTATTCAATTATAAACATTTTAGAATCATAAAGTTTAATCTAATTAATTGAACTACTGCCCAAAAAAAAAAGGAAAATATTAAAAAAAATTTAACTGGTTCAATTTTAGGTTATGAGTTTATTAAGGCATCTCAAAGATTAGAATAAAAACATTTCAAACACAACATCAAAACTTGTTGAAAATTGTATATAGTTTGGGGTCATATTTGTGAATAGGAAATATATAATAAGTTTAGGGGTTTATTTGTAAAGAATATTGCAATGCGCTATATAAGCTCATGTCATTAATGAATAAATGAACTTTTTGAGCATTTCTTTTTGATATCAGAGCCTAACCTAACCGAGCATCTTCGTTGTCGCCTTCCCAACAAAGCTCTAGTCGAGACTATATCATAGGGGTCGGTCACATCGCCGCCTTCCCAGCAAGCTAAGATTGCGACTGGAAAGGGCGGCGCGATGCGCCACCACAAGATCCTCTGCTACAAACATTCAGGGCATCATAAAGCTGGCGATTCTTTGCCTGGCTTGTCGAGGGGAAAGTCAAGCCATAAGCGGCTTGTTCTATGAGGAGACTCGCGACATGCTTAAGATTTTTCTCGAGATGTTATCCGCGACGTTGTCCTCTATACGGAGCACACTGGTCGTAGGACTATTACTGCGATGAATGTCATCTATGCTTTGAAGCGTTAATGTTGCACTCTCTATGGTTTTGGTTGTTAGGTTGTAGGGCAAAGTGAGGGCTTCTATGATATTACGCTCAGCTCGAAAGTGAGGAAGGTAGCGGAGCAGCTTCATTTTTGGAGTAGCACTCCATGACAGGGAGGCGAAGGAACGAAGTGGCCGCAGTTTTGCATGCGGGCAAAGGGATTGCAACTTCGTGCAGGCTAAGGCAAAGCGGATCGCACGAGCTTGCAGGAAGAAAGTAGCATGTGATATGTGTGATCTAGACTTTGATCCTTATGATTATGAATGTCAGGAAATGGAGATAGTGTGAGAGGTAAAGGATTGAAACTTCTGGGAAACATAGATCTGAAGTTCTAAAAGTCTTGGTCGGGTTCATACAAAGTGCTAGCGTCTCGATGGGAGACACTACCTCAGCACGTGCTCCGACGCATGTGCAGCTAAATCTCCCTCATGTGGATTTGAAGCCCGATGGACTGATCATACATCTGAGTTGGGCGTCAGATATATCTGAGTTGGGCGTCGGATCGAGGCTGCTCTAGTAAGGAATATATTAGAAGAATATCTGTCGTGGTAGAGTTAAATAGTGACAGTGTTGAGAGAATGAGTGGAGGATCGCAAATGCATTGCCTTGCACCTAAAAACTCAATCGATTCTTCTTGCACCTTGTATCACCACAGCTCGACATTAGTGAAAAGTGATCAAAATATGTCCTAGCCCAGGCAATGATTCCTTCACTAGAAGAGGCCAACGCCGCGATGATCAGGAGGAGAGTTTCATGAAGCTACGGTCTAGGCCGAGTAGACTTCCAGGTTCTCGGTCAACTTTGAACGTCTTGAGCTCAGATATGATAGGTGCCGGGAGAGAGACTCGCAAGTGCTACAACTATGGAGAAATAGGACAACTTAGTAAGGTTTGTTCAAAGCCACCCAAGGAGAAAGCGACAGATGGACGTGGACAGTCTAGAGGTCGTAGTCGTAATCGCAGAGGCCAAAGGGGTGGAAGAGAGAGATATTGAGCAAATCTGATGATAGTGGAGAACGATGGAAAGACAGAAGTGATCTTTACCGCTAAGGATCATGAGTTCTTGGATATATTGAAGAGAAAGCATAGAGCAACATGTGATATGACTAACGATGCATCCATATTATCGTTATCCAAAAAGAACACTGCTACTCATGCTCACTCAACAAAAAGTACTCGCAATACACATGTTCTTGCCTATATATCCACCACAAGATCATCAGAATGGATAATAGGAGGTGTTGCTATTCATATACTCACCTAGCAGTTCAAGAGTACATTCAGACCACCGGTGGTACAACACAGCATGTGATTGGCAAGAGTATAATGAGATGTACCAAATCTATGACCATGTCCAATGTTTTGCATGTTCATTCCTTTCCGGTGAACCTTCTATCCATTAATGTCATTATACTTCAACTAAAATATATTATTTTATTTTATATTTCTAAGATGATCTTTAAATTGAATGAAATTGGTACGTAGCATAGTGGACTCTAGTACTTAAATAAAGAGAGGATGGACTCAGCGTTGACATCCATTGTAGAAAGTGTTGGAGTAAGAGAATCTGGGAGGAGTGTGGAGGATGTGTTGTTGCCACATCACAAGCACATGAGACACCCTTCGTTTAGTCTATTGGGCCATTTATATCCATCTTTATATGAAAAGACAAATAAACAAAACACTTGCATGTGATGCTTGTGAGTTTGGTAAGCAAACCAGAAGCTCTTATGTTAGTTCTGATAATAGTTCATGTATTTTTGATTTAGAGCACTCAGATGTAAGAGAACCTTATTTTACAACATTGATGAATGACTACAGATATTTTGTAACTTTCATTGATTATTTTTCTTGTGTTAATTGGTTATATCTGATGAGAAATAAAAGTGATGTGTTTGCCTGCTTTAAAGACTTTCACAAGGCGATTTAGACCTATACGGTACAGTAGTGAAGGTATTATGGTTTGATAATAGTACAGACTATACCAACAAGACGTTTGAGGAGTACTTGTCAACATAAGAGAAACAACATCCAACCATATGTTCATACACATCGACACGAAATGTAGTAGAGACAAAAAATAGACAGCTTCAAGAGGTAGCCCGAAGCATGATGATCTCGATGAATGTACCAAAGCAATTTTAGGGCAAGTTATTTTGTCAGCCGCTAAATTGATCAATAGAATGTCGATAAGAGTGTCGCAATGACAATCTCCTTGTGAATTATTAAAAGAAAATAATTGTGGGAACCTCTAATTAAATGTATTTGTTGTATATGTTTTGTGAAGAATAATATACTATCAATAGAAAAGCTGAATCTCAGAGCTGTGAAGTGTATTTTCGTGGGTTCTTCTACCACTTAAAAGGATATGTTTGTTGAAGCTCAATAAGAAGAGATTGTTTGAGAGTACAGGTGTGACTTTTAAAGAATTTGAATCATATTACACCTTGAATCATATTACTCTTTGATAACTCGCTAGATGCTGAAGTTACAAGGCGAGAGAGGAGGATTAATGATGGTGAGGGATTGATACATATGAGAACAATGTCTTGTCCCATTTTCTGAGAAGGATAGACTGAGGAAGAGTCGAAAAATGAGAAAAATGAAACTGAGGGTGGCAGGATTTAAGCTCAAAGGGAGCTAAGGGTGTATACAAGGAGAAGACAGAAGAGAGAACAATGTCTGACGTGCCACTCATGCCAACAAGTCCACCTCGACTCCTAAGACACCTACACCATCCATCTCAGAATTCGATTACCTAGGTAATATGATTCATTTCCCTTCTCCTCCCACTCTCATAACATTAAAGAGGACATCTCGCAGCAATACGAGTCATCCTCCTGATCGTTTTGGTTTCTCACAAGACATTGCCTAGTTTGTCTCATAATCTAACATATCACCTTTATATTGAGCATTCATTGCATCTTTGGATACTGTCTCTATACCCAAGTATCAGCAGGTAGCTAAGGAGGATCCAAAGTGAAAGGTTGCAATGCTGGAGGAAGAAGTTGTTGCTCTCGATAAGAAGAGAACATGGAAGCTCATGTTGCTACCTGTAAAGAAAAAAAGCAATCAGGTGTAAATGAGTCTTCACAGTGAAGCAGACCTCAAAAAAGAAAGATTAATTGCTACAAAACATGGTTGGAGGCGAAAGGCTATAGTCCGACGCATGACATCGTCTATGATGAGACATTTGCACAAGTGGCAAAGATGAATACAGTCAGGATACTCGTCTTTCTAACCATAAATAGTGGATGGAAATTACACCAACTGAATGTGAAGAATGTGTTTCTTCAAGGAGATCTGCTAAAGGAGTACATGGAGATACCCTCAGGCTTTGACACAAATCAAACAATGGGCAAGATATGTAGATTCAGGAAGTCACTATACGGTTTGAAGCAGTCTTCTAGAGCTTGATTTCACGGGTTCAGGAAAGCAATGGTAAGCATGGGCTATCAGCAGATCAATGACTTCAACGACATGATGGTCACATTATTATTCTTATTGTGTATGTTAATGATATAATTGTCACTAGTGATGATGAGGGAGAGATTGCTTCGTTGAAGGCAAGTTTAGGCAAAGAGTTTGAGGTGAAGGACCAGAGACAGCTTAGATACTTCCTCGTGATTAAGGTGGCTCGTGGAGCAGAGAGGATTATTTTATCTTAAAGGAAGAATGTGCTAGACTTGCTCATAGAGATGAATGCATGTTGGGATACAAGCCTGCATTTTCACCAATTAATCAGAAGAGAGAGTTGAGCGCAAAGGCAAGAGAGCTAGTTAATCGTGAGAAGTGATAGAGGTTGGTATGGCATCTCATCTATCTGAGTCACACTCATCCTGATATATCATTTGCAGTAAGCGGGGTGAGTTATTACATGCATGATTCGAGAAAGGACAACATGGATGTAGCGTATCAGATTTTGAGATACTTGAGTTCATTAGGGAAGAGGTTGATGTCAAAAAAAATGGGCATTTAGGTATTGAGGGATATTATGACTCTGATTGGGCTAGTTGTGCTGATGACAGAAGATCCACATCAAGATATTGTATGTTTGTAAAAGGCAATTTGGTCCTTTGGAAGAGCAAGAAACAGCCAGTAGTTGCGAGGTCAACGGCAAAGGCAGAGTATAGGTCTATGACTTTAGGTGTTGTCGAGGTGTAATGGTTGAGAGCTCTATTGGCAGAGCTCAAGGTGGACCAAGGAGCTCAAAATGAAGTTATAGTTCGACAACAAGTCAACAATCAGCATTGCAAACAACCCAATGCAGCACGACAGAACCGAGCATGTGGAGATTGATAGGTTCTTCATCAAAGAGAAGTTGAATAGTAGATTACTTGAGATAAGTCATATAGCTACTAGATAGCAAGTAGTCGATTGCCTCACCAAGAGACTTAGCTCATTAGATTTATCTAGGTTGTGTGACAAAATGGGGGCTTAGTGAGTATCTCTTGCCCATTTTGAGGAGGAGTGTTGAGAATTATATATAGTTTAGGGTCCTATTTGCAAATAGGAAATATAGAATAAGTCCAGAGATTTGTTTGGAAAAAACACTGTAAGGCTCTATATAAGCCCAAGTCTTTAATGAATAGAAGAGGTTTTTGAGCAATTATTTCTTTTAACCTACACAAATCTTAAACCCATATTTGGAAGAGAAGCACAACGTATGCATATATGTGAAGAGTTTCACACTAGACAATGGCCAGTCAAACTAAAAAATCTGTACAAATCATAACTTAGCCTACAAAGAAACTGAACCAGAATTGGTCAGGTTTCTAGCCAAAGCTGCGGCGATAACTCCTACTAGGTCAAATGTAATATGTGTTCAATATAGTCTAAATAAATAATGCTGCACAACAATATTTTGACATGTAAAACATATATAAAACATCAGTGTCGTCAATAAAGTTATATAATCATGTTTTTAACGCATAAATACTGTACAAATTTGTTTTTGAAGATACGCCAATCAATTTTTACAAAACTCGAACTAGGTAGTCGTCCACGTCTTTCACAAAAAATTTATAGGAAACAAATAAGAGGATTGCTTGCATATAAAAAAGTTTAATGCAAAAAAAGGCCTTCTACGGATTTTCCATTTTTCATGAGAGACATTTATCAAATATAAATATGTAAAGCCCATCTGACCGTTACCCTTATTTCAAAGAAAATTTTTGGAAAAAGGTGGCAACAAGTTTAATTATCTGACTTCAAACAGTTTAATCAAACCATAAAAAAACAAATTGATTAAAATAATATAAACATGGTTGTATAACTAATAAAAAAAGCATAATCAAAATGTACCATATGTGCAGGCTCCACTACTTGATAGCCAGTTCTACTTTTAAACATTGCTACAAAATCATCTGCAGTTCAGCTGGAGATCTCATTAGCAGTGCTTCCAACAACCCAGCACCAATAAAACAAGGCAAAGGAAGAAATAAAACTAACCTCACAGAGAAAGAAATGCACAAAGACATAAAAATGATTGAAATAATGCAGCATATAAAAACTTCTTACTTAACATATGATTAGATTCTTGTCGTCTAGATCCATGGTCGACGATTACCACACCATCTTTTACTTGATTTGTTGGCTCTCCCTTTAAAACATAATCATTCATGATGCTCAAAGATGACTTTATGGGGAAGATAGTTCTTCTTGGCAACCTTTCAAAGATTGTAAAATAGGAAAAATATAATCTATGTTGATTCTTTTTGTATGTTGGAGCTGAAGTGTTGGCTGCTTTGTAGAACTTGCTGTTAATAAGAAAGACAACTATAACAACTCCAAATACTATTAGAAATATATTATCACGACTACAAAACATTGAAACTTCAATTCTGATCTCTTAAACAAAAGAGGCATTCGATCAAACCACTAAGCAAATGGAAAAAAAAATTTTGAATCAAATAATAGAAACACAAAAACAACTTTCTAATTGTTCAAAAAATTTACCGAGTAAGTGGGACTTCTGAAGTCGCTGAAACAGATTGCATCTCTGATGTCTATGGTTTACAACAAAATTGCTCTACTACCTCAATATTTTGACTGGCCTAATATTCAGAAAGAAAACAAGAAGTTGGATGCTGATCATCAATGCATTAGAGAAAAAAAAAAAGAAAAGATGATTGAAATGAAACAAATATTATAGTGGCATTTGGCAAAGTAGAAATTAGTTTGAGATAAACAGCGAAAAAAATATATGCAGTGCTGAATGCAAATTTATTTGTGGATGACATTAAAAGTTTACTAATAAGAATACATCAAGCAAAGAAAAAGAGAAAAAGATGAAAGAGAAAGAAAACTGAAAGAGAGAAGCCATGGAATTTTACAAGATTGCGAAGAAAACATAAGAAATGTAAATGATTTGATGTGCCAACCTTACCTTCTGATCCCCTACTTATAAGTCCAGGTTAAGGCACGACTCTACTAGAACAGCTATATACAAACAATTAGATAGCTAGGCTTAAGAAATGCTTATTATAGATTGAATAAGTTTAAATAAAGTATTTGTTGACTTTACATGGAGACAATCAGTTCTAACGAAATCTTCAATGACTTCAATTTAACCTAGCAAATAACTTAAAGTCTCGGCAAATTCATCCGACAAATTAGGTGGGTAGCCATAGTGCTTAAGCAAATAGCCTTGGCGACTTCAGTGATCCGTTGTCGGGTAACGGTTATGCCAAATAACTTTGGCAACTTGAAATTATAGGTGAAATCAACATAGACTTTGGTGACTAGCGGAAAATTGGTTATCTTTCATTGGCCAGCTTGTGAACACAACATCAATCTAACATGGACTAGGCAATCTTTGATAAATAATTAATTTTACAATTTTGATATTTTTTAATAAATTCATAAAAGAGCAAGAGAAGGAAATAATATTTTTGATAACTTGTCACATTGATCATGACTAGTTATGTAGATTTGACAGTTGGTCAACCCATAGATTGTTTCTTGTCTATAAAAATTTCATGACTTCTTTACCTTGGCTAAACTTTCTCATACTGAAGAATATGGAAAAAACCATGAAGAATACTGGCAACTCAAGAGCAATACGTAGCAGAAAGTGCTCAAGGTTGCCAATGAGCCTTCTTCCACACCTTCATAGAAGAAAATTAAGAAAAAAATTAAGGCTGACGCGAGAGTGTAAAATAAAGTTGCTACTAAGTTTCCCACTAGAAGAGATCTTCAAACAACTTATCCAGAAATTGAGATAAATTATAACTCCACTTTTCTAGACCATCTTCGATGGATGACAAAGCAACATAAGCAACACCACAATTTTGCCAAGCAAGTTGCTCGCTTCTGGGAAAAAGTGAGTTATCAACTTCCCAAAACTATTAACTATAATTTGTGATATATATATATATTGATGTCAAAAATAGTTTAAAAGAAAAACAAAGAACGTTTATCATGAGGACCAAGTTGATATTAGGAGATCTATTAAAATGTTGATTTCGAAGTCCTAAAGCATTGAACTAGTTACTTTAGTTTAGAGGAGTACATTTGAGCATATACTCGAAGATTTTGAATCAACAAACGCCATGGCACTCACCTTTCAAGCTAACCTTGAACTTAAGAAAATAACAATAGTTAAGGGGGTCTCTAAGCTTCAAATTTTTTGAAAAGCTCATAAAAATCTCTTAAGAGACTTAGCGAAGAAGTATGTTGCTCAAGCTAATAGCTTTGACACTATTTCAAGTGAAGTCAAAAGAAATGTTAGTAAAATGAGTTGAAGAATGCAATCATCATTTAAGAAAATTCATTACATCTCAAGTTAGTATCCTGGCGGTTCTTTCTTCATCACTTGATTCATCATGGTAAAGATGCTATTCTTGATCCTCTTGTATAAAGCATTGAAAAAGGGAGGCAGATCATTGCTTATTACCAAATTTGAGAAATCGCCAATGCCTTCAAGTCATCCTCCAACAACTTTGTCATCCTTTAATGTTTTTCCTTGTAAAAAAGAAAAAGAAACCTTTCCAAAATGATAAATTTTTACTATCTTTTATATGCATACACTCTTAAGTTACGAAGAGTCTTCTTAGAAATCTTGTATATATTTTCTATAATCATTTTACTGCTTTAAATAAAAAGCTATTAAGTTTCTCGAATACATAGCACTTTGAATTTTTGTGTAATTGAATAAGAAAAATCTTAGGTGAGATTTAGGTTTGGCACCTTAATTGGTTTAAATTATGATATTAGATTTGATCACACAATGTTATTACTTCTACAATTTTTGTATATACAGTCAATCGTCATTTCTATCTTTGCACTCTCTTCTTCTTTTTATCTTTGACAATAGAGCAAAGGAAGGGAAGGTAAAGATGGATTCTTTCCATCATCCCCTTCAAAACTTAAACCAAGCTACAAAGATGGAAGAGAGAAGTCGACATTCTGATGGAGCAACAACACCTGAATAGCAACAATTGCTAGTATCAACCCACATTTTCAAATGAATTAAGTTGACTCAATACATTTTTATCTTGGCCCTAATATATTTTCCAATTTTCTTGAGACTTTAAAGGCTTCAAGTATCAAGCAAAATGTCAAATTCCAAAATTAGATCAATCACTTAGAATCATCATTGCCTAAGTCTGAAATTTTCAGAAAACATCTAGCTTGATCATACTTTCTTCAAAAGATAAAATAGTCGAATTAAAATAATCTTTGAGGAAATAACAAAAAAGGCAACGCTAAGTCAACCTGTGGTCTTCCAACGTTGCAAGCATCAATGCTCACAGAGACAGGTATGTTGGGAAATAATATGAGATGCCCCTGTCAAGTCATACTAAATTTTTTTTCCGTTAGTATACCATAAGACAAGTTGTCACATTAGATCATTCCCGCCTTATGTCAGAGCTTTCACCTTTATGTGGGTAACATCTCTACACTCATGACTTAGAAATGACTTTACTCACCCTCAACACAGGTCTAGCTATTAAATAATAAGTTTTGAGTTTCACAACTTGTCTTTTTTGTCTTATAATTTACATAAGATTTTAGCACAATCATCAAATTTTCTGTTTTATTGAAAAATACAAAACAACATCAACCAAAATTTCCAAAGTTTTAAATGCAATGCAATTTGCAAGTGTTCCTTTTTTGTTCAATGTGCAAAACCCAAAGTGAGTAGAAATTTTATAAAGTTTGCAGCACACATGGATTGTATATCATTATTAAGTAAACAAAAACAATATCAACTAATAATTTCCAACAATTTAATAATATATTAGAATTAAAAAGTTTCATTTATCTGAAAGCTGAAAGAAGACAAGTCTAAGAATATTCATAAGAGGTGGTGTAAAGCATCAAAAATGTGATTATAAAATCATTCTCGAGAAGAAGCTTGTGAGCGAAAAGTTGCTAGACTAAACAACTACAGAAAATGGAGGAGGTAATCTTTGGGGCATTCAAGGAAAATATTGGTAATCTTCTATGCCAACATTGTGATTCCTATGGAAAGCACAATATTTTGGTGGATTACAAGTACAAGGTTGTTAACAGAAGCATTCCTTGACCTCAATGGCATTCACCAATTCTATATATGCTATATGCAATGGAGTGTAGGTGAAATGCCAATTCACCATTGATGATTTATCTTTCACTGAAGATTGATAGGCTCAAGGATGTCACTCTTTTTATTGTTAAAGGTATTAAAGTGGATGTTGATTGTTACGATGAGTTCTTGTGTTTTTTAAGTTGAAATCACCAGGATACTTATTCAATGAGAGTTGTGACTCTAGCAACTTCTAAATGCCTACTTCTTAGAATAGAGATTTTGTCATTGTTATACTCTTTCGCGTTTTTCTGGGTATTGTGAGTTTTGACATTCAACCAAGGCCTTTGATTGTTGCAATCCAAGTACATATATGAATAGTCCTTTAAGACCTTAGATACGTGTTGCTTAGGTGAGAATAGATCATAAATCTTTGGCATTCATCAAATGAATAATAAAATGCCACAGGCATTTGTTTGGTTCTAGTCTAATATTAAATGAGGCTTGCGAGTATTTTAGGGGTTGTTGTGCCCTAGCAAAATATGGATAGCAAATCACTTAACTTTATAAAACTTTTGATAGTCCCGAGAGGAAGTCTTAGTGACCATTTTCAAGGTGCTTCCTTAAATGTTGTGAAGATTAGTTCACACTTAAAATCAGTTATAGCAAGAAACTTGTCGACTCAAATCAAGCACGAGTCTAAGCTTTCAAAATAGGCATTTTGAAATTTGATGAAAGTTGAGACTCCATTATCTAACCAAAGAATACATTTTGTTGGCTTAACAGAAAGTTCCTTGACATTAAGAGAAAGATTATTTCTTTTCTAGATTCTCGATTCAATATAATGATGGTTACTCAAGATAGATTGATGAAGGGAAATGAAGTTAATGATGATGTGATAAATTGATGAAGTTGCATTCTCAGAGAGGATGAATAAGAGAGAAATTATATTGGAAGAGCTACAAAATTCCTTGCATCATATCTGTAAGATGGCTTGCCATTTGATTCAATTGCTTAGAAATGACAAAATATTCTTGCACTCGTATTTTTCTTCTAATTGATTCATTGTTTGACTTCTTGATCTAGGAATCAATATATGCTCACCGTATCTTAGAGAATATTAGATCCAAATGTGTTCATGAGTAACACTAGAACTGTATTGATGCATACGGGTTGTTAAGAAGAAAAAAAGGAGAGGGAAAGAAAACATATAGATAAAATTTCTAATACAACAACAAAGCCTTAATCCCACTATGTGAGGTCGGCTACATGAATCCTTTTTTTCTTCATTGCATCCTATTTAGTGTCATATTTTCATTTAGTTTTAATAAATTAAGATCATTTTTTATACAATAAGCCCAAGTCTTCCTAGGCCTACCTCTGTCTTTCTTAACATAAGTCGAATCTAAAACATCTACTCTCCTAATTGGATCATCAGATGGTCGACGCTAAATGTGACCAAACCATCTAAGACAACTTTCTCTAATTTTGTTTATCACAGGAGCTGCACCAACCCCATCACGGATATATTCATTTCGCATTTTGTCTCCAAGTATAAAGCCACTCATCCACCTAATCATTCTCATCTCGGCAACACTTAACTTAGTATTATGCTTCTCTTTTAAAGGCCAACATTCAGCGCCATAGAGCATTGCACATCTCACTGCCATCTTATAAAATTTTCCCTTTAGTCTAAGCGGTACTCTTCTATCACACAAAAGACCCAAAGTATTCCTCCACTTCAAACAACCCAACTTGAATTATACTATTAACAACGCCATAGATAAAAGTTCTGATATTTTATTAAATTTCCATGAAGTACAAAACAGATGTAACTTATTGAATCTATTAGGCTCAACCTCTAATCCCCTATTTATAGACTTGGGTCAAAACAAAATACTATAAGAAAAGCGACAATTACCTAATTAAAATACACTTACATAGCAAAATTTATAAAATGTTTGTTATATAATCAATAAATTTAACTAACCTATAACTTTCTAATTATATTAAGGACTTGTGGTAAATTCAAAGAAGTTTAAGTAAAGTTACAATCAACTTCACTTGGCTCAGTTCTAATAGTCTAACAAATTTACCGTGGGATGTCGTGTAGCTTTGCAGCATGGACGAATTCAGATTTGAGAGAGTAGCACTAAGAACTTCAAGTGACCTTAGTACTAAATACCAAGTCGCTTTGATTAACTCAAATAATCTCGATATCAAGTAGCAATTTTCTCAAGTACTTAAAGAATGTGACAAATAGCTTTCTCAACTTAATTTTCACCATGTAATTCGAAAAATTGTTTCATGTGGCGAATTAATCATGTTTAACTTATCGACTTGCTTTGAAATCGCTTCATCATGATCACAATACCTATTTAATTCGAGTTATGCGGCATCAGAAAAAAATCCCATTTAAAATTTTTATTTACTAGTGAAATGTCATTTGATTTGAGTATGTTTCCTCAAAACTCTACGTTTGCAGAAAGAAGAGCGAGCTTAAAGAGACGCATAATTACAATGAGCCCTTGTTCTATCAACCTACAGCCAACACCCCGTGCATGGAAGAAGCTCCACAAAGCATAAAAAGAAGAAGAAGAAAGCTGCAGAAACTAGGACATCATACCATCTTTGATTGGCTCCATTACAATGCCCAATGGAAGTAAGCAATGAACCTCACCCACGTTGTGCCTCTTCTAACCTTTCTCCCATCCACCCCCTTCCTCTACCTCTATTGGTGTCTTCCTCCCGCTTTGATCTTCTAGCACTCACGCTCCTCCCTCCAATCTCACTCAAAGACACTCGCTCAGGCTTTTTGTCTCGCTCCCTCTCATAGTAAAGTGGGGTCGGTTTAAAATAGGTGTGCAACCGTGCAAGAGAGTCAAGCCTGCTTGTGAACCGACTCAACTTGACTTGAGAACAGGCTCACAATTTAAGTTTATCGTGCAAGCTTGAGCAATAAGTATAACTCGATTCTTAGTCGAGCTTGAGTTCGAGTTTAGAGAGACTCGGCTCATTAGCATGTCGAACAGCACAAAATAGAAAACCATCGCAATAAAATGCTTAGTGATGGACGAGCAACTGTGATGTGTCTCGCTTTTGTCTAAGAAATAAACTTAGGGTATGTTTGGGGCAACTACAGCTTATCCAGCTTCTACTGATAAGCAACTGATCCTGATAATCTGATGATGAGCAGTTGATCCGAATAAGCTGACTGGCTGCTTTGTTTGAGCGTTTGGAAAACAGCTTATTCTGGATAAATAACCACTCTGCCCCTGTACTGGATAAGCGGTTTAGCTGTTTGGTTTTTGCGTTTTGTAAAAAGTTGATTTGCAGCTTTTTGTTGATAAAATGTCATTCAGACATTATTAATTTTAATTTTTTAAAAATTATTTTTAAATTATGTGTAACATAAATTGTAATCAATAATTTATATTTTATACTAATTTTAAAATCTATAACTTCAATAACCAAGTTTAGGAACATCTAAAGCTATCCACAGAGATATATGAATTTGAAGATAAGTTTTCAAACTTCTATTCAAATATTTCGTCAGCTACTCTCAACTAAACGCTCGCAACATAAATCAACTGAAGTCGAGCCGTTTAAAATAAATATCTAATATTACAGCCAAATCGACTTATTTTTATTATTTAATTATAATTATTATTATTTAATTTTTTAAAAGTAAGAAGTTATGAAGATTAACTTAGCAAAACATAATTAAAATAATATCTATATTTTGTTTTAGTTTTGACAAGGAATAAAAATTTAGGATCTTTAAATAAAATTTTAGGGGGATTTATTTTAAATAAAATTTTAAGGGGATTTACATGCATAACACTTATCTTTAATAAACAGAAAAAAAAAATCTTTAAAATCCTAAAATCGGACGGAAGGAGAAGGACGAAGGTTACCTTCCTCGCTGGTTTTCGGGTAGGATCGGAATTTAGGCGACGGCGAGCAACGAACAAGGACGAAGGTTACCTTCCTCGCTCGGAGGAGAGCGACGGAGGATGTGTAGGAGGGGGGAGACTGGCTTTCGGCGAAGGAGAACAATGAACGGCTTCGAATGGCTTTCAGCGCAGCGAAGGTGAGCGAAGGTTCGGGGCGAATGCTATGTTTTGTCGTGAGGGAGGGGTAGAGGAGAAAAACGACAAATGAAAACGCGAATCGCGGGTATAACCCAGCGATCTGCATGTAATAAAAAAAGTAAACGCAGTTTTCAAATAATTTGTCCGAACGTGCGAAACAAACAAATAGGGGGCGTTTTCAAAACGTCGCCGCACTTATAAACTGCCCCAAACAGGCCCTTAGTAAGCTTATCTTATCAAGTCTTTCAACTGCCCTAACTCATTTCATCATAGCTCCCAAATAGCAAGTCCCGTACGACCACACTTCTTGGGATTTGTTCTCACCTCTTGGTCATGTCTCACTTAGGATACGTTTGGGCAGCGCTGCGATGTCGCACTGCAATTTTTCTTGTTTGGAAAAACTGTATTTGTCACTGTTCTCAAAAAATTGCAGCTGAAAGCTATGTTTTTCCATTAGACTTGGCTACCTGCGGTGGCTGCTAGAAAGTTGAGATCTGACTTTTTCAAAAATAAATAATTTTTAATAACCACTACAGCTTTTTGAACAACAGCTATTTCTTCAGCAGCTTCACCGCTGCTTCTTCAAACAGCTGCAGCTGCCCTAACCAGACCCTTAATATCCACAACTAATTTCTATTATGCGTACTGAGATATGTTCTTGTAGCTGCCACAGGACCACCTCCACATTCCCACTCCCACGCGTACAATATTTCGAAATCCTAACTACCTGCAGGTGACAATATACTCTAGAATAATCTCCTACTTGTTAAATATAGAGGTTAAAACCAATGTAATGTCTTCGAAGGAAAAATTGTAAGTATTCTTCCAGGATATTGGTATGTCATACTCATTACTTCCCTCTCTTCCCTTCTGTATTTGTTATTGTTTTAAGGTATCAAAGCAAGAGTTTTAACACTGCTCGGCTTGATCTTCTCTGGGACTCCACCGGTCAACCAAACGATTGATTGTATGATCGACCGTTGACCTCACCATGGATGCATCACAAATGTCGGAGACACAAGGTAATACCTCCACAATTAATCCTTCGGCTGAAACTAAACAAACAGCCAGCATTCCCCCTCAATCCAAAATTCATTATGAGTAGTATCAAGAATATTGCTCATACCCAAGTTGCCACTGACAACTACCCTTGTGAGAGCCCAAGTGCTCAAAATCATTTCAACAATTGGATTTCTCGGATACCTGGATGGCAGTAGTAAATGCCCACCCAAATTCCTTCTCTCCGAGAACGATTCCTCAACCCCCAATCCTCTCCACAATGTGGACTCTCGTGGATCAAAATCTAACGACACTATACTCAATCATCTCCCCTAACTTGTGTATTTCATCTACCTACTATAGCGGAAGTATGGAGTACAATCGTCAAGCGCCTACAGCCTACCAATAGATCTTGGCTAAATCAGGTAAAAATGAGCTACATACTATTTCTATGAACACTTTATCCATGGCGTAATATCTTGCCAAGATCGAGACAATCTTTGATAACATATCAACAGCCGGGGATCGACTTGAACATGAAGACATCATCCTTTATACCCTTAATGGATTACCGGCAACTTACCAATCCTTCAAAACAGCTATCTGCACCCATTTACAGCCCATGGATTTCGATAATTTTTACTCATTACTGTGCAGTGAAGAAAATAATCAAACAAATGACCTCAAGGTCAATCAAAATCCCAACCCTCAACTAGCCCATACAACAAATTATCAAACCACTCGTGGTCGTGGAAGCAACTCTCATGGTCATGGAAGATCCCAAAACCCTCTAAATCAGCACACACGTGGTGGCCGCTCCCAATTCAGTCCTTCCGTTACATGCCAAATCTGCCATAAAATTGGTCACTCCGCTTCCACCTGTTGCCACTGACAGGACTTGGACTATACACCCTCCAACCGATCCCTTCAAACATCTACATCTCCATAGGTCCTCCATTCAGATGTTACTACCCACCTCACGTTCGACTTCAATCATTTACAAAAGGCTACTCCTGCAACACTCCTGCAACTGAAGATGAACAAGTCTTTGTGGGCAACGAACAATCTGTCCCGGTCCAACATTATGTCAACAACATTCTCCCGACACCAGAGCGTAAGCTTTTTCTTTCTCAAATTTGGCATTCACCCTTCCTCACCAATAATCTTCTATCAGTTCACAAACTAACCACCGACAATAATCTCTCTCTCTATTTCCATATCATTGATTCACAGACAAATCGGAAGAACCTTCCCCTCTCCGTTCAACAGCACCACCAAAAGCTCTCCTCATATTTATTGTTGTTTCTGCTCTATTGCACAAGCATCTCGACCATCCCCATGCGAAAGCCATCTTTCGCATCTCCAAGGTTAATCCTGCACTTGTAATTCCCAACATGTCTTCAATGAGTGAGAGTTGTAACTGCAACAAAAGCCACAAATTATTTTTTCCTTCAACTTATTTGAATTTATATTTACCTTTCCAACCAATACACTCTGATGTATGGTGTCTCTCCCCAATTTTATCTAATCAAGAATATCGTTACTATGTTGTGTTTATTGATGAATTTTCTAACATTTCCTATTAATTTCCTATGAGACCCAAATCTGAAACACCACAAAAATGTATACAATTCATCAAAATGATTAAAACACAATTTCAACACCCACTCGTTACTCAATTGTGTCTTACTCTTGCCTCTAGATATCGCCTCATGGCTACATGGCATCTTCCAGGTATATTCTAAGACCTAACCTCTCTCTCTCTCTCTCTCTCTCTCTCTCTCTCTCTCTCTTGCTCGATCACAACCTGAGTTTGTAAGTCGCTTATCATGTTGAACGTCAAAGCTTTGAACTTTATTTTGTCATTCACTCATCATGTTGAATGTCAAAGCTTTGAAGTTTCTTATTACGCAGACGATGAAGATGCGACACATAGAAAGTTTACTCTTAAGGTTATCTGTTTTTTTTTAGCACTATTAGCTTAATTTTTAATTTGCTAAATGAGCAAGTATTTATGAACAATTTCTATTACATTGGAGTATGGATGGAAATGAATTAATTTTTTGCTATTACTTTTGTGATTGAGCATTGTTATTGCTTCATAAGATCTTAATTACATAGTCAGCATGCTGATTTTGATGCGTTGCCTGAACTTTATCATTAACCTAGAGAATTAGTATACAAGTTTGTTTATTAATTGTATTTGGCTATGATTAACTAGTGCTTCAAAGCTACCATAGGTAAATAGTCTACTTTTGATTAGTAATAAGGAATAAAAATAGTTGAACTTTTTTTCCTTCTGAAAATTTATAGTTTTGCACCTTCTATTTCAACTCACCATTGTTTGATACATTTCCATTATTATGTTTATGTCAATTGTCATTTCATCTCCCTGAAGAAAAGAGAAATGAAAATTGTTTTGTAGTTTTGATGGACTGTTCATCATGAAGTGTGTTCATGCCATTCTTGGCATCTTCAAGTGGGATCAAACTAGTATGGGTAAAAAAATTTAATTTATGGTCCATCTCTTGACTAACTCATCATTGTTTTTTACCTCACTTCCATATCTTACTTATAAAGTAAAACTAATAAATATTGTCACTTGTTAACAGGTAAACTTCAAATTTATCTTTTAGATATCTTGGTTGATTACCAATTTCCTAGTTGACTAACATTTTTAGTTTAATTATGACAGTGATTTCATATTTCCATCTACTTATTTTTCTTTTGTGTGGATTTGTTGTATAGATTTATTGGAGTTGGTACTAACCTATGTACTTTTATGTAGGCAAACATGTAAATAGTGCAATGTTACATTTGAGATTTTTGCTGTTTCTGGTTGGAGGAATTTATCAGCAAAATTTTCAAGGATATAATATCTTTTCAACTAATAATGTGGTAGCAATATTCTTGTTGGCTTATTTTTCAATCTTATTTTGAGGTATTGATAATTTGATATCATGTATTTTTTTTTCTAATGCATATAAATTCATCATCTTATCTTCTGCTTGAGTCACCAAAAATATTTAGGAAAATGCAAAATTGGACAGTACTCATTCTTCAATCAGAAATTTCTTTAGTTTATTTAGTTTCTTCTTTTATCTTTAGAACGTCAACAATTCCAATTTTTGAAGATGTTGCTCGTGAGCCCTATAGTTTGAAGATTGAAAGTGAATTGATGTAACAGAAACTAACAATGATGACAATAATATTATTATGGTTGATAGTGATAATATTGTTGGAGAAGAAAAGAAATATGATGATGTTGATCAAGTGCATGACGAGAATGAGAGTGAAAATCCGATTGAAGCAAAAGAAAAAAATAAAACCTCAAGGGTTTGGAAAGAGTTTAAAGAAATCACTTTGCTTGATGGTAAAAAAAGAACTAAATGTATTTATTGCCAAAAAAAATTACTATAGAAAATATTGGTATAATAGCATAATTTAGGAGACATTTGGATCATTATTAACAATAATTTATAAATTAAAAAAACAAAAAATTTTGTATTTTCAACCAAAAGATATTGCTAGTTCAATAGATAATAGTCAAGAGGGCTGCAGTTTGACAATTTTGAAATATGATCATACAAAAGTAAGAGATATGATAGCACAGTATATTGTAATTAATGAGAAACCATTTTCAATTGTGAAGTTTGAGTTTAACTTAGTTTTGAAATTAACGTTCTCTTTTTTTTGTAAAAAATTTGAGTAAACCTCGAAATGATGTTATGTTAGTGTATGAAAAAGAAAAACGAAGCATTGAAGAATACAAGTAAAACTAATTTTATTAGTTTATTTTATATATATTAATTTTATAATATTATGATGTTATCTTATTATAACCTTAAATTTTTTATTAAAGGAGCTATACTAGATCCACGAAACCTTAGTTAGAAACCTTGAATGAAATGTTAAATATAATTGACTAATTTGTTAATATTAGAAAGTGGAAGTTGTGATGTTACATATTAAATTCATTTACGTGCATTTTTACAACCTTTTCATGCCAGCACTTTTCCTGTATACACATTAGTTCTGCAATTTCTTGCTCCTTATTAACTACAATAAGGACAAGAAAATGATTAATTAAATTTCATCAAAGTATGGTGATTACTCCCTAGTTTTTTTGTGTCCATAAAATCTCTATAAATGGGGTCAGTGGAGTCTTCCCTCCTCACTTCGATATTGGATTTTACACGCCATCATGTTTGACGCGAGAGCTCCGAATTGCTTTGATGATTATGCGCTCTGAATGGCTCTTGAAGAATTCCAACCCCCTCCTTAGCCTCTTCCTTTCCCTATAAATGGAAAAAAAAAAAAGAAGAAGATGGTGGTTGTGAGGAAGAATAAACACAAGGAACATGCAATCAATTTGAACGATTAAGTTTCATCTTCTTTTGGGCCCACGATCAGCCAAAAAAATTATCGAGGGTGGACAAAGGTCAAGGGTCTTTGGCTCCTCCGGTGGATTATGCTCTAATCATTGAGGAAGAGTTTCATTGGGTTGATCCGATCACCCATTAAGTAGTTAGTATTCTGGAATAATTTGGCACAACAGTTATCTCCAAAGTTCCCCAACCCGAAGTGCAGAAGAATAATGCTTTTATCCAAGATTTACCCAAAACTTCCTCCGAATTAGGTAGGTTGTCAGGTATGATTGACTGGTTGTTTTTAATCTGAATTTCTCCTCTTTCACATTGTAAGTTGATGCAGGTCCAGATGTTGGGGTTTCGTCTCGTTCGGGCATTCGACTAATCAATATTGTTACCGACTCTATTTCAATTCTGACTGCGCTTCAACATTCAATCAAAGATATTCAACAACAGATCATTTAATCAGCTAGCTAATCTTTTTACTACTTTCCGAGGGATAGACGGTGGTCAACAGCAGTCTTTCGGGTCGTTGGAGCCTAGAGTAAATGAAATGGTGGATTCTTTTGAACGTGCAGCTAGAGGATTAAATAGTGATATCATTCGAGACCTGTAGGCTTGGGTCAAGAGGATGGAAGGATGAATGCACTTTCTTCATGAAAATATGGTATTTCTTTGGACAGAGCTGCAGATCGATCGAACACAACATCAGATTGATGAGGGGAACTATTTTAAGTTAGGCAGAGGGCTATTGTTTAAGTGGCTACTTAATCAAGGGCATGTCTTGACTCAAGTGGTCGAAGGTTTTTTTGTTAAATATTTCCTTTCCGAATAGTTTTATGTAAAGGTTTTGTAAAAAACTATTTGTTATATTTTTATGTTTTATTATTGACATGATGTGGTGTGACCTATGTTTTTCGACTTACGTCCCTTATTATAAATAAGTTAAAGAGCACCATGCTTGAGACTTTTCCAAATTTATCTTAACCCTTTCCCATTTTTCATTTTCCCTCATGGCTAGTAAGTACTCTCCAAAGGTTTTTGGAACTTACCTGGCAGTTGATTCTTCTGTCCTAACTGAAGATGACGTGTCGAAGTTGATGGAGTACGTATTCAACGATATTGTGAAGCTTCAGGCAGTTAGGGGTATCGATCAAGCAACAAGCAGGTGTGGAGATGATCTAGCGTTATACCGGGACCAATTCCCAGTCTGAGGCTAAAACTATGCACTGAGCTAAAGGGTGTTTTCAATCGATACAGAGTAGTTCCCACGCAAATCATGTCAAACTCAATCACCACGATTATGGCGTTCATCATCTTTTGCCACCACTAGGGCATATCATGATCGACTGACTTGTTTTACTATTTTTTTCATTCAAAATTGACAAGGATGGTCTCGCCCAATTTTCTGTCGGTTATAGACTGACTCCAAGTTTTGAGATTGGAGAAAGCAGTTTCTAGTCGAATCTTGCTCCTGCGGCTGAGGAATCAATGTCACCCCTTAGAATATGCTAGTGAGCAGAAGCAAGACGCTTCTGAAACATTTGGTGCCTAATGGAGAAAAAATTGAGAGAAAACCATTGTTCGTTCCGCAGTACACCAAGAAGAAGATTGTTGATTGGGTCGTGCGACCGGATAAGTTTGGTCGGATGACAGAGGATCAATGAAAGGCCTCAAATGTCAAAGAGGCTATCCATGTCAAGGAAGCAGAGGAGAAAGCCTCTAAGAGAAAACTATGAGGTAAGCTTGCCCTTTCAAACAAAGGGTAAATCCTAGGGGAATCTGGGAAGATGGTTGTCGTTAGCGCATATACTACAGGCGTTGGCCTTATTTTTTTCTAAATCTGAAGTGACTATTGTGATACAAAATGTGTTAACTGAAGAAATCACTATTGTTGCACAAAACCCAAAAAAATTTACATAAGATGCAGGTGAGGTAATCTGAACGCCATTTATACTGAGGTCGAGTGCCTCTGAAGGTGAAGCTTCAGGGAATGAACTGAGAACATCAAACATTCAGTCACCGATCGATACACATTTATCATCATTGCAACTGACTGATCGTCGTCCTCCTGACTCCTCATATCTTGATGTGCCTGCAAAGGCTAAAGCTAGACAACACTCTTCTATCGACCTGTCAGAGTTGTCATTCGAGAATTGAACTAAACCTACTCTAGAGTCAGTTCCTCTTCCTCTTGTGTCGATAAAGAATCACATCCCTCTAGTGGTGTGGAGAAAGAAAAAGCTCCCATGGGCGTTTTTGATGCTCCACCACCCCTTCTAAATGCCTAGTTCTTAGAATAGAAATTTTTTCATTGTTTAACTCTTTCACGTTTATTTGAGTATTGCGAGTTTTGACAATTCAACCAAAGCCTTTGATCGTTACAATCCAAGTACATATATGAATGGTCTTTTTCTAAGGCCTTAGATAAGTGTTGCTTAGGCAAGAATAGGTCATAAATCTTTGACATTCATCAAATGAATAATAAAATGTTGGAGGCATTTGTTTGGTTCCAGTCTAATATTCAATGAGGCTTGTGAGTTGTTTAGGGACCGTTGTGCCCTAGTAACTATGGATAGGAAATCACTTAAACTTTATAAAACATTTGATACCCCCAAGAGGAATACTTGGGAACCATTTTCAAAATGCTTCCTTAAATGTTGTGAAGAGTAGTTGACACTTAAAATCAGTTATAGTAAGAAACTTGTTGACTCAAATCAAGCACAAGTCCAACTTCCCTTTGTAAGCTTTCAAAATAGGCATTTTGAACTTTGGTGAAAGTTGAGACTCCATTATCTAACCAAAGAAGACATTATGTCAGCTTAACAGAAAGTTCCTTCGGATGAAGAGAAGATTATTATTTTCTAGATTCTCTATTCAATATGATGATGGTTATTCAAGAGAGTTTGATGAAGGGAAATAAAGTCGATGATGATGTGATATATTGATGAAGTTGCATTGTCAGAGAGGGTGAATAAGAGAGATATTTTAGTGGAAGAACTACAAAATTCCTTGCGTCCTTTCTGTAAGATGGCTTACCATTTGATTCAATTGCTTAGAAATGACAAAATGTTCTTGAACTCATATTTTCTTCTAAATGATTTATTGTATGAATTCTTGTCCTAGGCATCAATACATGCTTTTCGTTTCATAGAGAATATTACATCCAAACTTGTTCATGAGTGACACTAGAACTATACTAATACATATGGGTCAAGTTAAGGAGAAAAAGAGGAGAGATAAAAAGAACAAACGGATACAAATATTTTATTAAATTTCCATAAAGTACAAAATAGACGTAACTAATACCCTATTTACAGATTTGGATTAAAAGAAAATACTATAAAAAAGCAACTTTTGTCCAATCAAAATGCAATTATATAGCTTTAATAAATGTTTGTTATATAATGAATAAATTTAACTACCCTATAACTTTCTAATTATACTGAGGACTTATGATAAATTTGAAGTAAAAGCAGTAGTTTAAGTAAAGTAGCAATCGATTTCACCAGACAAATTCTAATAAAATCTAACAAATTTGCTTTGGGCTGCCGAGTAGCATTGCAACATGGGCAAATTCAGATTTTACAGAGCAGCATTGAGAACCTCAACTGATCTTGATACCATATACGAAGTCCCTTTGATTAATTCAAAGAATCTCGGTATCAAGTAGCAATTTTCTAAATTTCTTAAAGAATATGACAAATAGCTTTCCCGAATTGATTTTCCAGGTGAGATCACTATGTACTTCGAAAACTTATTCCATATGGCGGATTAATCCTGTTTAACTGATCGACTTGTTTTGTACTCTCTTTATCATGATCACAATACCTATTTAATTCAACCTATGCCACATTAGATTTAAAAAACCAACTTAAAATAGTTAATTATGGTTGAAATACTGAAACACAGTTATTAAGGTTATTACGAGTAAAATATCATTTGATTTGAGTAAGTTTCCTGAAACATCTAAGTTTGCAGAAAGAAGAGAAGAGGTTAAGGAGACGCGTAATTCTATTAACCTATAGCCGGCACCTCCTCCATGGAAGAAGCTCGACAAAGCATAAAAAAGAAGAAAGAAAAGGGAAAGCAGAAGAAACTAGGGCATCATACCATCTTTGATTGGCTCAATGACAATGACCAACGGAATTAAGCAACCTAACCTCACCCACGTTGCACCTCTCCTAATCTTTCTCCCATCCACCGCCTTCCCCTCCCTTTGTTGGCGTCTCCTCCCGCTCAGCGCTGGGTACGTCAGGGTTCTTCAGGGAAAGGGTTTATACCCCAACCTACCTATGAAATTACATGAAATTATGGAAGCGCGAAACTCATTTATATGTTACAGGTAATTTATAAAGAGATTACAGAGAAATTATAGAGGGGTATAACCCCGATATAGCACTCCTATATCCCCTGAATAACCCCTGGACGTACGCATCGCTGCATACGTCTTATGTGCACAAATATTTTCCTTTGCACTCACGCCCCTCCCTCCAAAATTTATTTGCGTACAGAGCGCTGCTTACTTTGTTACTGGGTAGAGAAGGTTATATGTGTTTTATATCCTTATCCTCTCTCTAATCTAAGGGTAAATAAGTTTCGTGTTTCTGTAGTTCCGATAGGTACAGTTAAATTATAGGAATGTTACAAAAGAGTATAATATAGATGTAACCCCCTTGTATCTTCTGAATAACCTCTGACATACGCAACGATGCATACGTCTTACATATGTAAATACCGATCTCTCCCTCGAATCTCACTCAACACGATTCGCTCTCGTCGTCTCGCTCCTTATGAATTATATTTTATTTATTTAGTAATATTGTTGTTTTATAAAAAAATTTACATTTCTAACATCTGAAATTTAATATATGCGTTTATAACACTTTTTTGTTATAAAACTCTACACATTTAAAAAATTAGTAAAAATTTAATAATTATGATATTTTCTATTTAATGTTAAAGATTTGGATATTATGCACGTAAGAATATAAATTTAGGAATATGATATGTAACTATATAAAAATTGTTTAAATTATCATTAATAAATATTAAATTAATTAGGCTTAATTAAATTTCAAAATTTAATCATTAATAAATATAAATCAACTTATAAACCAATTATAATTTCTTACAGCTTCACCTAACAATTTATATGTAGCCAAAACAAAATTACGTGTAAACATATTGCGAATATTATTAACGCCCATATATATATATATATATATATAAGAAAATCGGTATTTGGGAGAGGTCCAAATATCGATTTTTCATGTTCTAGGCCCCATAATAAGAATCTACGTCATGTGCATAAATATTTGAAAACTGAGCACCACTGGGGATCGAACCTGTGACCTGAGGGGACTT